>NW_016908877.1:571809-576014 GCF_001483705.2 Eufriesea mexicana | reverse complement strand
GAAAAAAAAAAAAAAAAAAAGAACGCGCGTTTTGATTTTGCCGGATTAAATTTGTCGCGTGCACGGCCCTTTAAATCCCGCAAGGTGGTTAACCCGCTCGCGCAAACGGGCCACGAGGGTTTTTCGAAATGGCACACAGCCGGGGCGAATTCCTCGCGCGGCGAATTATACGCGAACGGCTCGCGGTTTTAATAAAGCGCCACTGGGTAATTTCCAAGTAATATCAAAGTTGCTTCCCGATGCCCGTTTGAAATTTTCCGGGCGAAATTGCTTCTTCGAATAAACTTGATTCCGCTCGTACGTGGCGCGCGGGCTCGGCCGACCGCGTCGGTTTTTCCAAACGCCGAACCGTCGACGGAATTCGACAAAGTTTCGACCGTCGCGCCAACTATTCGCAACGCGTACGTACGTATGTATGTGGGTCGATGACGATTCGGATATACGGACGCGTATAACCCTCGAAAACTATGCCCCGTTTCCAATTAAGGAGTCATTGTTCCGAACGGAACACCGGTGGCCGTGGCATTACGGTCGGTCGTCGATAGTCGCGTTCGCGGCTGCGTTCCCGAGGAGGAGCAGCAACACGCGTGCAGAACGATAGCGGTTCCTTCGCTTATCCCACACCAGTCGCACAATTTGCACGATGAGACGGTAAAGCCGGATCGAGCCGACTCGCCCTCCAATCGGACCCTTCTCCCCCACATCCCTCCTCGCACCCCTTTTGTCCCTTCCCGGCCACGCTCCAGTTCGCCATCCGTTTTGTCTCTTCCGTAGCTCTACTCTCTTTCCTACTCTCTTCCGTACTCTCTTCCTACCCCCTTCCTGCTCTCTTTCGTCGTTTCGCGGCGCCCCTATCTCGCTATCCCTGCGCTCCGTAGCTCGCAGCCGTGCATTCGTTATCTCTCTCCCGGCACATAGCTTTTCCATAATCTCTCTCAACTATTCCGCGTCCCAGAAGAGATAGAGACAAATATATGTGCCGGCGGTGCGACGAGAAAGTCGTAAAAGGGGGTTGGTGGGTGGCTCGGAGTCACGGGAGAACGACAAAATTCTATCGGCGCTCGATGCATCGCCGGCACCCATCTACGAGTATACCCGGGGACTATATTGGAAATCGAGCAAGGGGAAGGAGGATTCGTTGACACGGAGCTAAGTCGACGCGAACGACCTTTCTTCCCCGATAATTACAGCGCCGCCTTAATTATACCGTGCGCTTCGATCGAGCGCGTTAACAAAATCAAAGAGCAAAACGCCACTTGACCCTAACGCCGGAGAAAAATTCGTTTCCAGGCTTCTTCAAGCGTCCCTCTCTCGCTCCTTTTTGGCAGACAACCGTGCCCTATCGCCAAGTGCCAGACCTCGGGACTAGCCACCTCCGAAAATGCAGTGTCGACCGCCGACGAGTCGGGCAAAAAGCGGGAAAAGGGAGGAAAAGGAAAAATGGAAGGAAAAAGAAGAAAATACCGGCGCAGAAAGGGCACAAATGGTTCGTTGCTTAACGCGATTTCGCGTGTAAAGTGCGCGAAATAATGGATGGGACACCGACCATTGGTCAAAGGGAGCGAGTACGCGCGGAACGCGTGGCATCGCGAAGCGAGTAATCGACGAATTCGGAAGAAAGTCGGAAGCGCGAACGCGGGGTGAAAGCTCGCGTGTTGGATTAAATTAAGTGGATTAACGAAACGAAACGGGAGCCGGGGGAAAGTACGGGACGACAAATTCTATCGATTCCCCGACGCCGCTGCGAGCAGATATACAAGCTCCATCCAGCATGGGGGGAAGATATTGGAAATGGCAATCGAGCATCGTGGGACGCGGTATGAACTGCCACCACCACGCGATCACCTTTGTTCCTACCACCGTATTGCTCGCTGGCTGTGAAACTGCGAGTCATGCCGGAACAGACGGGGAACGATGACACCTCGAAATGCCACGGTCTGGGCGAGTTTTGTCCCGATCCTGCGTGCTTTCGCGTCTCCTTGGCATGCAGGTAGCATGGTAGTTGGATCACCGTCCCTCAGGGGAAGGGAACAGATGTGCCCGGCCTGTTTCAATAATGGAAACTATCGGGGTTATTCGCCTCGGCTATTTTAGCCTTTGGCAGGACTAACGATGGACGAGGCACGTGAAACGACAGGCTCGTTTCGTATCTCACGGACTGCGATCGCTTCTGCTCCGACGAGTGAGATAAACCGTCTCATCGCGTCGATACCTGCGCCACTGGACGAGCAACAAAATTCCAGGGCTTATTCCTTCGTTTGTAAACCGTAGGATAAAAGCAACCGTATAAGAGACCTGGCAATCGACGGACAGATCAGTCACCGAACGCTCGCAACGCGTTGTTCGACAGAGTATCGAGTGCTCGCGAAGATTCGCTGTCGCTGGCCAAACGAGAGATAAAAATTTTCGCGTGTTGCTAATCGAGTTTATTTTTCAATTCGCGCGAATTATCCCGCGACACGCCGTGGGGTAACGACGACGATGAAGATGTTTCGAAAAATCGTGGCAAGAGGATTTCTCTGGGTGAAAAGACGCGTCGACGACTCGAGTTTGATTCCGTCGCCGATTCGAGACCAAGTTTACCTACTCGAGGTATCCGTAAACGTTGAAGTAGTTTCCACGAAGGACCGAGCACGGCTGATAAATTTTCAACGAGCCAAAGTCGGACACCGGTCTTAGTCGTGTTATTCTCAACTCCGCTTAAGCCGAGGTGGTCAAAGACAATCGCGTAACTTGGCGTAGCTGTCGAGGTGCGCGAGAAAAGTTGGAAATCGTACACCTTCGAGGAACACGTTTTTTCCGCGTTTAAACGATCATCCACTCGATCGTCCGAGTTACGCTTAACACCGGCGAAGGGTGGGAACCGACGAGATCGTCGCGGTGGTGGATAATCGTGAAAATCGAGATCGCGTGACGCAGACCTTTTCTTCTCCGTTGCGGAGTCTCGGTGAAACGAGCACCGAAGGTAAAGGACAGGGTGCGAGGGAGTGTAAGGGGGCGCAAGAGGGTAAGACGAGAATAGAAGAAGACAAAGAAGCAAGAGAGAAGCAGACACAGAGAGACAAAGGGAGAGGAAGGGGGGTTGGGAAGAACGGTGACCCCCAAAATGTCGGAGTCGTCTTGGTCGGTGGCATCATCATCGTTGCGCGTGCATAACTTCGTGCTCTCTTGGCTGTGCCAGCAGCCGGCAAGGTATTGATCGGCTGAACCCACGAGGACCACATGGCGACTCCAACTTCGTGCGACTTCGTGCGAAACCGGCACCCCTCGTGCCTAACATGGCGCCCGTAGGCGGTCACGTGGTTGCCACCCCCTCACCCACACGACTACCACTAAAACAGCGGGCGCACTCGACCACCACAAGGGATATATGCAGCCACCAATTCGTCTCTCTCTCTCCCTCCCTCTCTCCCTTTCTCTCGCTCCGGCTGCTGCTCTCTGCTTCTCCGGCTGTGGTTCTCGTTTTCTCGCTCTTTCCTCCTCTTTCTCTTCCGCGCTCTCTGTCTCGCGGACCACGTCCTCTTCAGGGGTGGCTTAAATATTTGCACGGCCAGGTTCAATGATATTACACCGAAATTCTGACCGCGACGCGATAATGAGAAAACTGTCCGTCCATTTGTTGTTCGCGCCGTCCGACTTTGGCAAACTGATTTTTCCCCCGGCCGATGATTCCACGCTTCTGGACCGCCCAATTTCCTCATTTTTCATCCGCGTTTCACGACACAGCTCCGAGACAGAAATACGGGTAGTCTTGCCATTCGAGTCACACGGGTCGTTTCTCTTCCGCAAAACGATCCGACAACTAAATAGATCCTCGAGCAATCCACCGGCTCCGTTTTCCACTCATTTTTCCTCCCAACGGTCGGCCTTCTCTTTCCTATTTTTTCTTTTCTCTTTTTCTTTTTCTTTCATCACCAACTTCCCTCGCATCTCTGCGCGAATTTGAGGCGGTGCGTGGAACGGCACGGTTGCCAGACCGTACAGCTGTTTAACGTGTTCGCTAACTCTTCGAGGAAGAAACGAGTCAACTTTTAACCGCTTCTCCAAACTTTCGCTTAATTAATGGAACGAAAGGAGGGCTGAATTTTTAACCCGCCCAAGTTATCTCGTAAAACGGTGAAACACGCGTAGATTCTCGGTGTTACCCACGCTTTTCCGATTGACTCGCCGCATTCCGATCAAGAGGGCACACACGCAGCACTCGT
>NW_016908877.1:539862-571731 GCF_001483705.2 Eufriesea mexicana | reverse complement strand
CTTTCTCTGCCTTTTTTACACCCCCCAACCCCTTCGCCCTCCTCCGTCACATCAGCATCCCTGCAATCCTGTAGGGAGGTCGGTCGTACCTGTATCGGACATCTCAAGCCAGGATATTAGGATGCGACGCTAGAGAAAGAAGGAGCGAGGCGACAGAATCGGGGAAGAAGAGGCAGAAATGCAGACACGCGAGGGAGACGAGAGGGGCCGAAGAAGAGAGAGAGAGAGAGAGAGAAAGAGAGAAGAACGTTTCGGAGAGCCAACGGTACCCGACTCTCCGAGTACCCTCCGGACACCCTCCATTTGTCCCTACCCTTAGCCTTCCGCTATCTCACGACTGACGCATCGTCCTGCAGAACAGAAGCGAGACGGAGAAAGAGACAGAGCGATCGATCTTTCGGGATGCCAGCCGTACCGACGACCGATTGAAAAGCTTCTGATTCGCGAGTCCAGGCGAGAAATCCTCCCTTCGAAAGGGGTGAACCGGTCAACGAGCTACGAAGCTGGATACGAATGCATTTTTAAACGCACCTCGTTATCCAATATCCCGTAATCCTGTTTCACCCTGTCCCTCTCTCCCCCTCTCTCGCTCTGTCTCTGTTTATCGTCCACCGTGTAAATTCGTAACGCGAATCGCGAAGAATCTACGTGGAACCGCAGTTTCAACCACCCGAACTGCGAACAGAGGTTTCGAGAGATTTCGAAAATGATTGGACCACGAGGCAAAGCGACTCGAAGAGGACACCTTTCGAACGGTGGAAATTTAATCGAGAGCTGTCGAGGTAACGGAGAAGGAAATTGGTAACATCGAGAATACAGGTGTATATCGAAGCGATGTTTCGGTGGATGGATCGCGTACACGGTCTTATGACTGGACAGGATACACTGGCAGGTGACGCATCCTGCGGGATACTCCAGAGGACGATCGATCTCGTTGGACACGAGTCACCGACTGCGCCGATAACCGCCGCAACGCTTTGATAATATTTTCATTTGCCACTGAGACGACCAAACGTCCAGATATTTAAACGATAAAATCGAATACGATATTCGAGAGAAAAATCCTAGAATTTTACGCGGATGAGCCTGGTATGGCACAGTGGGTGTCCAAAAATGCGCAAACGGCGCGAATCCTGATAATCGGAGGGTCCCGATTTTCCTTGTTTGTCAATTTTTGGAAGATCTTTACGAATTTCGCGATTGCGAAATTTTTCGCTTTCTTCGACGCAAGGATCAGCACTCGCGGAAGAAAATCCTAATTGCTCGGCAGAGTTTGTGCCCTGTCGCGTGCTGTCGAGAATAAATCTCGAATATCGCGATACACCTAGGATTCTCTGATTCTCTAACCGTGTTTTATAGTCCGAACGTGGTGTAAAAAGGCGGTATTGTATGGAGGTTATTCGTAGAATGGCGGCAACGGTCGAGAAATGTCAGGGTGTCGCGCTTACGGGTATATCGTTGCGACTATTGCGATAATTACCGTCGTGGCAAGATCGCGGGGGGTGGTTCCGCGAGGTCTTGGAGATTTACGAGAAACAGGCTCGTAATCCAAAAACGATTTTGGATCCCGTCGAAGTTAATTAAGCTGATACGCGGTTGCGGTTTGCTATGAAATTTGCAGCAAATCGTCGGCGGAAGACTAGCAAGGTGGGTGGTGGTGCCGGAGCTCGCCGGGTTAATGGACGAGTTCCATTAACACTGGGGCAGGAAATAGTAAGCGAAAAATGATTATCGGGTAAATATCGGGGAACCTGTGATCGGACGCGCGAAGCACGGGTCAGCGACAAGATCGGACACATCCCGAGCCAAGTATTCCACTGGAGTGGAAAAGTTTCGGGGAAGAAGTCAGTCGAAGGTTGCGAGTATGGCGCGACTTGGAGCGGAGAGGAGCGGCGTGGAGCGGTCGCCGTGAAAGCGCTTCCGTTCCCTAATTAACGCACGAAAGCACACGGGCCGAGGGGAAGGTCGACGAAACGAAGTTTAAAGTCGTGCCGGGATCTCGCGTAATCTGTGCGAGGGAACATTTCCAGGTGAAACGACTGCTACGCTCTCGCGACTTTCCAAGGAAAAAGTCGGAAGAACGTCGGTGGAACTACCCGATGCTCTCCACGTTCCACCGACACCGACACCGACACCGACGCGACGTTGGCGCGCTATCGCTGGATTTCGTATAAATTTCCACGATTTTCCTTCCATCGGAATTCCTCGTCGAGCCTTTTGTCGCTGAAACGGCGAGCGAAATTTATCGCGAAACGAGAGACGGTCGATCGGAACGATAATAATCGTAATTTCGCGTAAACTTTTCCCGGAGCTACCGATGGAAAGCTTTTAAAGATCTTAACGATACTTGCGAAGAGACTAAAAGAGGGCCGGCCGGCTGGCTCAAAAGGAGAAACCGGGAGAAATGGGGAGAAACGGGGAGAAAAGACGGCGGCCGGCAACGGGGCGGCGAGGGATGGCGGGGGGGCGGGGAGGGGGCGGGAGAGGGCTGGAACCGAGTAGACAGAAGCTCCAAGTTTAGAAACGCAATAGAAAGAGAAACGAGGCGGGGGTGGAAGGAGGACGAGAGCCACTCGTATTGATCCAGCAGATACGCTCGATTAAACCGCAAATTGCAACGGATTGGCGTAAGTTACAACGTACTAAGACTACTAATACAGAGAACTACGGCGCTTTCACGATGCTGCCGGAAGCTGCTGATAGCGGCGGCATCCGAAAATCAACCGACGTGCCACGGTTGCGTGTGTAACGCGTGTGCCAGCGATCGAACGAAACGCTAGGGACGGGACGTTGACGCCAACTTGCAAACTATCGGACAAACTCCGCGCAACGAACCGCGTCGGCTTACCTGTCACGGTAATTTCATCGGGGCGCGGTTTAAAGAATCGTGTATAATCTCTCTGGAAACCGACCACAGCGCGTGCCTCGGCCGATTCCATTCGAAATTCGATTAAGGATGACTCGGACAAATCCGCGGAACCGAAGAAACGCGTGTCCTCCTCTCTGGGCTAGGTTCGGCAATTACGTCGCGGAAAAATCTCGAGCGAAAATCAACAATGGAGGAAAGCCGATGTAATCGAGTTTATGAAACTTGTTCTCGAAACGACGAGATGTCACGTACGTTTATACTCTCCTTTCGCGATTTTTTCCTCCCCGTGCCCCTCCAATCCTCCTTTCTTCCGCTGCTTAAAGGTTATTTCTCGCTTTAACCTTTCCAACCCCCTCCCCCCCCCTCCCCCCGCACCGGCGCTGCTATCGCGCGCTAATTCGCCGTCGCGCTGAATTAATTATCCGTCGCTTCGGTTAGATACCGAGGTTTGTCTATTTGGGAGACCGGTGTTTGCTCCCCGCGCGCGCGCCATTCGAAACGAATTCGACGATTAGTCAAAGGCGTAACTAAATATTCGAGGAACTGCCGGTGGAATAAATCGGACTAATTCGCGGCTTAAACGATCGGGCTAATGCGCCGTAAATTATCCCGCTAATGAGAAGAAATTTTTAATGGGCTGTAAAATTGAACACGGCTCGGTCGAGTACCGGAATCCGACCGGAGCTGATTCGATTTACGAAAATCGATTCTTTCACGGGAATCTCTCTGCCGTTAGCCGGGGCTACGGGGTACACCTTGGGTACCTATACCTGCCAGGGTATGTTGCATCGATGATGCAATTCTCTCCATTGAATTTTCCGCAGCGCGGATATTTTCCGCGGAAACAACAACGTGGTAATCCCCCGCAAGAATGAACTGGGTAAACAACCGGCGGGGAAGGGTTGTTCGCAACGTAAACTATACTTCCGTGGCTGCCGTATTACGCATAAAATGAGAATACGCGCCACGTAAAATCCACGCTTACGACGATATCTCGGGTACGACACGGGAGAGGAGACGTTGTTGCGCAACCGGGGGTAAGTATATACCTGGAGATTCGCGAGAAGCCCGCGTCTCGAATCGATATCGAGCCTGTTCGAATTATTTTTATTCCCGAGGAATACCGTGCTATTTACCCCGAGCGTGGTTAGATTTGATTGGACGAGTACGGCACACGTCGGACGATTCGAGCGTCGCGTTAAACTAGTCCGTACTACTAATGGCTCTTTTCGTTCCACCCTGTTCGAGTAAGCTTCTCTCCCCTAGACTACGGGCCGCCACGCTGCTTTCGGACCCAAATTGATTGGACTGTGAATCGTCCGGTTTGAATTATTCATACTTTGTCCGTCGATAAACCAATTTCTGTAGCGAGCGAATCGAGGAGGAAAAGATCGGCTCGCCACGCGACGCACGAACGGCCAACGTCGAGGAACAAAGAGCAGAGCGGGAAGCAACTACGAAGGCTGCTGCCACGCTCGTCCAACGAAAAGCGGAAAGAGGGTGTCGAAGAAACCAAGGCACCCCGTGACGTAGCCACGATGACGTTTAACTTTGTCGTTGGATCCAACGACGCGGAAGATAGCTACGAGAGAAGGCAAATAAGCGACGCCGTGTTACTATCGCGGCTCTTTATCGAGCCACGATGACCTAAAGCGGCGCGAAAAAAGAAGGCAGGAGAGTCTCGTTAACCTCTCCCTTGTTCGCTTTTCAGAGCACGCCTCGTTATCGGCGCTCTTCCCACCCCACGGGCGCGATATTTTAATTTGTAGGTTAAGGACAAGCGAATAATTAGGCGCGAGTCGCGAACCGTGATGATCTAATTGCGCCACGCGATAAAGCCAATTTCGGACCGCGACGATGAAAGGTAAAAATACGCGTTGGAAAGCGCGCAGCGACGGGGCGGATGGTGTTACCGAGGTAAGGATATAGAGGGTGGATAAGAAGGAATGGAGGAGGAAAGGATATTAATGCATCGAAACTCGACGCTCGCTTTAAAGCGGTGGTTGAACGCGGGGGGACGAGTCGATACAGCTAGTCCGAATAACTTTCTCGGCCCCCGCTCCTACCCGCTCGCCCGCTCCTGTCGTCGCGCGGCATTAAATCCCGATATTAAAGAATTCGCGGAGAGTTGGAAGCCGATAATAAAATCGCCGACTAATCGTCTATCCATCGGTGGGACGAGACGCACCGCGCGCGGTCGGAAACGACGCGAGAGCAACTCCATCCAAGTTTCGCGAAGGCAATCGTATTTACGATGGTTCCTCATCCCCAAGAGCGAGGTCGAGTCAACACCCGCGATAAGAGGACACTTTTACTTGCACTCCAACGAAGAAACCGCTCCCGGCAGCCGCTGCTTTTGACCTTTTGCTTTCCCGGATCGAGCATAGCAAGGGGGATCTTCTCGACAAAAGATTTATGAACCCCTCGGCAATGCCAGTATGCTACTTATTCTATCGTCGAGTACACACTCGAGGTTCACAAAAAATGCGGGGGTGGTATGTACACGCGAACGATCCTCAAAGAGAAATCTTAAAAAGGACCGACCCTCGCCTCGTATCGAATCAATCATTTCCAGGTTCGCGAGCTCCTATACCTCGCCAATTGTTCGGCATTAATACCCTCGCTCTGCATTCGCCTTCTTCCAAACGCCACCCCGTAACATCGTCGGACATCCGTGTTGCATCTACTTCCCCGCGACGAGCGAAATGGCCGACGAATTATTCGCGCTACCTGTCCGCTCGTCCACGCCCGGCGAGCAACGCGAAACTGCGAAAGTGGAATTACGTTGGACCGTTCTCGAACGCGAAGCCAATTGACACGATTCCCAGTAATTTTACCCGGTGGTTAGGACCGAGGTTAGGTTATACGTACCAGGTCGCGTACACGGTGTACTGAAACTAATCATAATGTATCCTCATCGGTCGGGGGGCAGTGCTATGATTGGTCCGTTGCGGTATTCCTCGATGCCAGATAAAGTTACCGTAATATGGATTAACTGCCGGCTATAGCCCGTATACCGATCCGAAGCTCGCGTTCGACCGGCACGTAGTAACGAACTCGAGAATCGGCCTGGCTATCAACCGCACCCGGATTCGCCGCGATCGCGTTTAACCGCGCGTTCGCGCGTCCAGCCAACCGGTTTTTCGCGTCTACGCGCGTAAATCCCTGGCGAATCCGGTCGCGTCCTCGACCAACTGCCAACCGATATCTCGCGAGTCGTCCTCGCCGGAAGGGGAACCGGGGCTAAGCTCGGCGCCGAGCGTTCCGATTTTTAAACGCCGCGTTATCCAGCATGGCGCCGAACGCGTTCCGGTATATCCGAGACTTGATTTACGACGTTTGTTTTTCCAGCGGGACACGCGCGGATCGTCAACGGTACTCGCGGTCTGCGCGATTCGCCACGCGGTTCGTTTTCCCGCGACCCATTGAAATATCGCCGTTTGTCGTCCGGTTTTTACGTCGCGGGGCTAACGATCCGAGAGATAAAAGCTCCGTATACACCGGCGCGAGAGTACGACCGGGAAAAATTTACCGGGCGACATCCGCGGGTTAAAGCGAACCACTCCGGATGCGGCGTAAACAGGATTTAATCGGCAGGTAATTGGCCAACGATGTTACCGCGGCCCTTGAAAGTCGGCTGAGGAAAAAAATAAGCATTAGCGGTGCATGAAATGGCGATAAACAGCCGTGGAAAATGCTGCATCAGCGAGACCCAGTCCCTTCGGATGCTGCCCCCATAACGGCAATATGCATTTCCCGGTGATTACAATTTCGGTTCTGCGGCGTGGTTTTCCCTGTTGTAGAATTAGCAGAAATTCTGACTCAGTGAGCAAAACAGCGCTGTTCCCGCAATGCCAGTGGCGTATTAATAACACGTGCTCCGTGTAATTTCAATTCCTGCCGCACGTTTCGTCGCAGTGCGCTTCGATTCTCGCCGCTATCGGAAAATAATACACGAACGAAATTCATAACGGCCTAATAAGCTTACGTTACGGCCTACCGAAGCCGTATCACCGGCGTCCAATCATCGAGAAAAAACGGCACGTTTTCATTCCGGGAACGCGTCGCGACGATCGCCGATGCGCGACGCGTAGTCGAAAATTTTTGCAAAATCTTTACGAGATCGCTTTGTTAAACGCGGCCACAGAATTTATGTTCCAAATATACCCCCCCCCCCTCTCTCCCTCTCTCTCGCCTATCTTTCGCGTAAACGCGTGAAAATTCTCGGAAAATATGCAAATTTTTTTACGTTATTAAGGAAGCGATACGTTACACGGGTACGGAAGAGACATTTGCATATATCGCATTAGACCGGAGAAACAGCGAAAATTACGGGGTACGTTATCGTTTCGTCGTCGTCCGCTTTTAAAAGTTACCTTTACACCCACACCGTGGTGTCTCTACTACCCTCTCTCTCTCTCTCTCTCTCTCTTCCCTCGAGAATTTCTCGATACATTTTTCCTATCCATTTTCTTTCTCCTTTTTTCACCCTTTCGCGTTAGTCCCGCTAGACGAGTGCAAAAAGAACTAAACGTCCGTCTCGTTGATGCTCGATAAACACGAGCATCGGAGCCGCGCTGCGAGTCGAGTCAATGCCAAGAGTTCATCGGTGCAAAATCGACGGGGAAAAAAGAAGGAGCGTCTAATGCGTTTGCACGGCTGAGGGATTCAAAAGGGAGAAAGAGAATGCGCGCGATGGGACTCGCGTCTATCGCGCTCGACTATCTTCGAGGCACCGTCGTCGCGATGCTTTCCGCGTGTCGCGACGCGTCGTCTACGCGCGCTCTATGTGTGTCACCGGAGTACGGACCCGCTGCGTTACGGTGGCTTCGCGATAATTTATTTCGCTCTTTCTCTCGCCGAAATATCGCGGAGAGAATGACGGATGCTTGTCGGGCCGTGCAGCACGACTATGAAACACGCCGAGTGTCGTTAAGGTCGAGTGCCACGGATGTGGGACACTCGGTGCTCTTTCGTGCACGGCCCGTTCTTCTCGTTCTTCACCGGTCTCGATAGTTCGCCGCCCTTGACAGCCACGAGCGCCATCGCCATCGCTATCGTGCGGATCTGGCACCGTTCGTTTCGTCCAATAGACGGTACATCGATCGACCTATCGTCGACACCTTCGTTACTACGCTTTAATCCCTCACGCTCGAGATGATTTTTTTTTCTCTTTTTTTCTTTTTTTTTTTTTTTTTTTTTTTTTTTTTTTTTTTTTTTTTTTTTTTTTTTTTTTTTTTTTTTTTTTTTTTTTTTTTTTTTTTTTTTTTTTTTTTTTTTTTTTTTTTTTTCTTTTTCCCTCTCGCGCCTCCAATATCTTGGTCAAAGCGACGCGGTGGAGAAGCGATCGGGCCGAGTGGATCGGTTGAACGGTTTATCGGGGAGCGTAGATCGCGGATTGCGAAATCGATAGGATCGCGAATCGTCGCGTTTTTCCAGGAACCTCGATTCTATCGCGCACTTTAATCATTTAAACGGGACACCGATGGTCGATGCCTTTGTATTCTTTCCTGGTATCCACCTAGAGAGTACGGTTATGTCACTGATTAGGGTTTACAGTCACCGAGTTGCACACACAGCTCCCCTCGCAAGGGGGTGAAACAACGGGTGGGGGAAGGTCCATGACCCTGCACCCGGTGCAACTTCCGTTCCGCATCGTCGTTCGGCTACTCGACGCGCAGTACCCGAGCAAACGAGAATATAAAATTACCTCCTCGACCGTAAAATAACCAAGGGAGAGAGAGAGAAAGCTGCAGCCTTCGCGAGTATTTTAATTCTCGTTCGAGCGTAACCGGACGAATGCCGTTTCCGTTACCGAGCATGTGTGTGTGCGTGTATATATATACACGCGTGGAGGTTTGTCCGATCGATGAGACCGGAATAAGAATTTCTAAATTCGCACGATTTCCCTACGTTTCGGACAACGCTTGAATCGCCTAGCGACCGAATAGGAACGCGCTTCTGTCGAGTAACCTTGCGGATTACGAGTTGAAAACAAAGCTGGCGAGCGACTTTCTGTTATACTTCCGCGTTCGACTCGGTTTTACGACGCGTATCCGTCGTCAACCTTGGTTCCGAGAAACTGGACCCGACCGCACGCGTTATGTCAACAAAACGACAAAGACGGTCGCCGAAGCGACGGCGTATTTAAGCGTAAAATTTCAACACTCACCGAGCTGGACGTACATCTTCGGCCTGATGTTTTCCTGCCATGCTGCGAGGACGAGGGTGACGGTGGCGACGACGCACCAGCAGGACAACACGGGGTGCATCCTCGTTTCCAAGATGGTACGCCTCATCTTCTCTCGGGTGGTTGGAACGACGCCGGAAACGTGCCAGGATTCGCAGCCTCCTCCGTGTGAAGCACGCAAAGGAGAATCAACGTCGGTAACTCACGAATACCGCACCAACCACCGGCACTCTTTACTCCCCGTTAAGCACAGGCTCCGACGTAACAGCGGAAGGAGAAAGGACGTGTTTCTATCACTCTCTTTTTCCTCCCTTTCTCTCCACTCACTGCAGCAGAACGTGCGAGGGTGCCGCAGTCACGTGCAGCGTGTTCCTCGTCGTTGTCGCAGTCGTTGTCCTCCAGCTCTGCTCACGCATGTTTCCTTGCGGACGACCGGCTTCCTGATCGCGCACATTCACGAGATCCAACGCGGCGTGCTCGCACGCACCTCGACGTGGTACCGAAAATCGGCCGGTTATCGAGAAAGGGACCAAGGGGGCGCAGGACGGGGGGAAACGAAAAGAGAGAGAGAGAGAGAGAGAGAGGGAGAGAGAGAGAGAGAGAGAAAAGGAGAGAGAAGAGAGTGAGAGAAAAGAGAGAGAAGAGAGCGTGTGCGTGTGCGTGTACGCGCGCGCGCGTGTGTGTGTGTGTGTGTGTACGTGTGTGCAAAGAGGCGCGTGCGTGTACGCGAAAGAGGTAGAGGACGAATCGGCGCACGTACGCGGATAATGCGATCGTATGCGTCTATCCCGATACACCGTGCGCGATCAGCGAACACCAAAACGCACCACGAAACGATCCGCACCTCACGACGGTCGCCGTCACACTGACACAGCGCAGCGCCACGACAGGTGACACGCGGCCCCCACTACGCGGCGAGTTTCCCCCTCTCCGCGAAGGAACCGGCCGGTCGTACGCGCAGCCGCGTCGATAGCGCTCTGCGCTCCGTATATCTCGTCTACTCCGGGTCGCGTGTGCGTGCCTACGCGCCGCTGCCGCACGCACACGTACCTCTTACGCACGTGGGTTGGAGTAAGAGGCACCGGCAGAGAGAATAGGGGGCAGTGGATGGAAAAAGGGGAAGGAAATCGAGGGGAGATAGAGGTATACAGGAGACACCGGGCAAGCGCCGATTTTCAACCCCACCACCCCCGCGACACGATCACGCCGTCGTTCTCGTCGACGTCCTCGTCCTCGTCGTTGTCGTCGCCGTCGCCGTCGTCGTCGTCGTCCTCGTTGGTATCTTCTCGTCGACGCTACTGCAGCGCCGCCAATCTGTAAAAAGAGAAAAACGAAACCGTGTGTCTCGTTATTCGTTCGAGATTCGGAGCAACGCTTTCTCGAGATCTCTCCCTACCGATGCTCGATGATCGAGAACGCGCATCGATCGCGAAACATCGTCGGAATGCGCAGATACGTTTCGACCGTTTGTCCGATCCTCCTTGGAGAAAATTGTTTTCCCTTCTTAGCGATAACGTTGCTCCCTTCAGCTGGCTGCCAACGTGCCGCAATTATGATAAATTCGCTGGAACGTGTACGCGCGGCGAACGTTGAAATTATCGTTACTCGTGTCCTTTCCCAGCGGATCGCACGGTATTATTTCTTGACCTGAATTTCAGCCGAAACGTTTGCGCCAGCACGAATTTTATCACGCTTTATTTGCCCGAGGGTGCTGAGAGGGCGTAATAAACGTGTGGCTAACGATCACCTCGTTACGCGGCCCACGTATACGAAGTTTCGCGGATATTCGTGAAAAGATGGCCTCCCGTCGCGTCGGGGAACATCAAAACGCCGTGTTTATTTAATAACGGTTCTCATCGCCGCCCCTACTAGCTCGGATCACTTCCATCGGTGTTTTCATCTCGAGAAAGAAGATTATCCGGTGCAATCAGGCCGTGCACGCCGCGCGAGAAAAATTACCCCTCGGTACATCTACGCCGTGGCTGATCGGAACTCGTGGAAACTTCAGCCGCCATCGCGCAGCGTAAATATTTTTTCCAATTTACCGATAAACTAACGATTATCGCGAGTTTTATCGCGCCGATGATAAAATTAACGATGAAATTAAGTAAGCGAGTATCGAGGAAAGATTCGACGATACCGCGTATAAATTACAACGAGGACGTGCGGGAAAATTCGAGCGAGTTTTTCGTGGCAAGTTTGTCACAGCGGCACGATAACCGCGTTATCCGAACACCGGTGGGTACCGTTCGGGAAATTTTCCCTATAGTTATCTGTATGCGGCAGTCGTTGCACCGTCGACGACGTTAACGGTGTTCATTAATTTGCCGAATTAAAAGTAGCAGGGCGTACATCGAACCCCTAATTCCTACGCTCGTGATTGGTCGTATGTGCACAGCAGGCAGTGCATCGTGGCCTGAGTTTGATGCGTTCCGCCGGACCATCCCTCTACACGCGTGCATAACGGTTCGCTACGTGCGCGCCTTTAAACGTTATTCGGTTGGAACGGTCAGCGATGCGAGAGAATAATGGACAATGACCAATGAAATATTAATAAAAACAGAAGAAAGGACGAAGCTTCCGTTGTCAGCGGAACAACTCCAACCGACCTCCTCTCGTTACAGTCTCCGGGCAGATTTTTTCCCGGGGAAGAAAAGCGAGAAAAAAGCAGGGTAATCCCATTGGTCTTACGTCGAAAGCTAGGACGACGCGTATTATCGCGCGATGCGTCACGGCGCTGGCTAACGTCTTTGTTGCCTTTGGTTTAAAGGTTTTGTAACTAACGCGATTTATCGCGGCTGTAGAAACGCGGGTGTGTCGATCGAAATGGGATTACCGGCACGAGACAGCCGTCATATTTATTCATTTGTTAACGCGACAAATTGATGCGTCGGAAACGTGCTCGTAGGATATCGATCGACGTCGAACGATCGCTTTCGATTCGTCACCGAAAGAATTGCCTCGCAGACGAGTTCGACAACGTGTCATTGAATCATTTGTCCGCGAGCTGGCAAACGCAAAGCCCACTTTACATGCCGAGTCGAAGGAGCTTTTATTCCCCGCGATTCTTACTTAAAAGCCGCGCACCGTGCACAGACGCGATCAAAGGCAATAGAGGCAGAGACGTTCTCCGACGAGAGATACGAAAGGGTGCGTGCAAGGACCAAGTCGGAGGGACCGCGAGGAGTCGAAGGGTGCGAGAGACGCTTGCCAAATCGTCCCCCGAGACCGACTTTGTCCGAGTCGACTATATCCTGCTTAATGTTACACAGCTCGCGTTTTCTAGGTGGAAAAACGTCGAAGGCAATACACGTCGTCGCGATGCTGAGAGACAAGGGAGGAAAGGAATCGATATTCGAACGACCGAGGATATCCTCGCAAAGGAAGATACATTCGCCGGGTTAGCAACCTAGGCGAGACACTGCACCAACCAACGCGTTGCTTCTCTTCGAAATCCGTTCTCCCCGAACCGATTCGAGAATCCTCTTCGACCCTGACTCGTGAACCGAATGACAAATTCGTACACCTGCTCGATTAAATCGTTCTGATAATAACGACGTCGATCAACGCTCGATTAATAGCCCTGGCATAAGGATAGGGGGTCAAGGGGGATGCTCGAGCCGATTTTTCCGCGGAGTAAAGATTCCTTCGTCGCGCTCGCGCTTCCATTTCCTATCGGACGAGCCGAGGTTAAGCGTGTTTCACCGGTGACATGAAGAAAGTAGGTTAAAAAAATAAAAACCCATAAAACCGTCCCGTGGGAGTGCTTCCCTGCGAGTCGATTTTTGGAGGGGGTTGGGGCAGCAGCGAGAGGAGGGAGGAGGAAGAGTACCGACAGTCTGTCCGTGTTCCCAGAAAAAGAAAGGCTGCCGAGAGGAGAAGAGGACGAAAGGGGATCGATAGCCGAACAACGGGGAAAATCCCGATGGAAAACGCGTGGAAAACGCGGATACGTTGCTCTGGCACTCGTCACGAAGGGCGAGAGAGAGAGAGAGAGGAAAAGAGAGAGAGAGAGAGAGAGAGGGCAAAAGTCGCGGCAGCAGCCAGTCGAGCGATCGAAGGGCGTGGAACAAAACCCAATTAAGTCCGTCGAAGTCCAAATTCCGTCGGGCCGTTACATGGAAAACATTTTCTGGGTGAAACTGGTTAGGCCATTTAAGCTGAGTTCGCGTATAGCGCGCACCTAGCGCCGCTGAATATCGGCTAAAAAGAGACAACGCGAGCGGAAAAGGAAAATTTGTTTGGTGGTTAGGCTCGTTCCAGGCGAGTCCTCGAGAGTCGGAGGAATCGCGGGTTCGCCGCGACAGGGGGGTGGAAAAGACGAAGAAAATCCACGCGGTATCGATGGAATCGCGTAAAATATTTAATCGGTATTAAACCCGGAGATTTTCTTTTTCTCCTACTTTATACCGATATCGATACCATTCTTTACGATATTTCAATTATCGACGGCCATTCGGAGGTGCTCGTTATTAGAGAAACTCGCGTGGGATTTATATGGAATACCGGCGAAACGAATTATAGGCGCTCCGCACTCCGTTCGAGTTTAACGAAATACGTATTTAAACGATGGGTAGAGAAGATACGGCCGCGTTAACGAACTTGAATTTCATAAAGTTAAAGTTCGAGTGGCATCGTCGAAATGTGTGTCACGTGTCGAAAATGGTCGGCCGAAAATAAGGGAAGTTATTCGAAATTGAAATACTTTAGCGAGATAAAACGCGTACCGGTGATCCACAAGAAGTTACGGGGGTGTGCTCCATATGCTCGTTCTCGATCGCACAAACGCAAAAGTAATCTCCCGTGTCACCTGCCGCTCTTCGGCAAAATACTTGATGAATCCCCGCGACGCGCAGGCGTTTTTATCGGCGTTATCCCCGAGGGTCCAAGTTAGGTATTCCTCGCGCGGTTCTTTTTCAGGCCAAGCCCCTCGTCACCGTGCCTCAAGGATACGACCTTCGATTAAAAGGTTTCGATTCCAAGTGCTCCACCGGTGGACCGTGTGATCGATAGGGCGTCGAGACAAGAACTCGAAGAGTTATAACGAACCAAGGGAGACGTGTCTGGGCAACGATTCCACCGTATCGTCGCCAACTTTTCCAACGCGATACACCCCCGACAACCATTTCCCCGTAGCGATGCATAGCGCTTGGATCACAGGTATCCCGACGCAAGGTCTCGCGGACGCTTTAAAGAAGCGAGAACAGCGTGGACTAGACGAAACTGCGATTTAAAAACTCGAGCAACTTTGACCCAGAAAGCAACTGCCTAGTTACCCGGCGATTAATTCGAAACGGCTTAATTAGCGTATCCTCGCGTCGGACTTGCGTTCGCGCGTGCCGATTACGCGTGGCAGCGAGCAACTCTGGGAAAAAGAAATTTTTTAATCTATTACGCGTCCATGCAAAAGTGTCCGCCTCTTTTCCAGAGTCGCGCTTCAATCCCGTCTTCTAGCGACTAGAAAGACGCGACGACGTTGCGCGCCTTTGAGTCGTCTCTAAAAAGCTGAAAATGCAAAAGGTCCGGGGGACTGTGCACGCGAAGCCCGGAACGCGGATACACCTGGAACCCCGGCAAAAGTTGCGCGCCATGTGTGTACACTAGCAAAGACCACTCTCGAGATAATACGTCGGTCTAGTCGCTCTTGCAGATTAGCGTACTCGCTAATTAGTCGGGGTATTAGAGATTCAGGGAACTCGAATTGATCCGGCCCGTTCTATCAGCGTCGGCCCGTAAACACGTCAACGAAACTGGTTCCGCTAAATTGGATCCTGTCCTGCTTAAATTCGCCCGATTCGCGCCACCCTTCCGGCAGAAAGAAAAATAAACGAGGTAATAATCAAGCCCCGTGCTACCCGTATATCCTTGCCCGACTCTGCGCAGCCACTGTCCTTATTTTAACCGTCGAATAATTAATTCGCTTTTTTCCACCCCCGTCCCCCTTAATGGCTGAATTCTTTATCAACGGTGTAAAAGCTGGGGGAAGAAGACGGATCACGGTATTTTTTTCGAGGCTGAATTCGGTGCAAGACAAGCCACGCGGCTGTCGTTGCATAAGGAACAGACGGCGGGGTAATGATAAAAATTGGAGATGGAGAGGAAAATAGGATTTCGCGCGGACAAACGAAGACGGGAAATCACAGAGGTCGTTTTACGACGCTCGGGTGATTCTTATCGTGGTATCCCGTAGCAAAACGGGTACAACGACTCGTGCCTTGATTAGCGGCGTCGAATAAAGTTTCGAAAAAGATCCGAGACGGGGTAATGAGCCAGGCACCGTGGAATCCATAGAACAGTTTCGGTAGAACGAGGACGGGGAGGGGAAAAAGTTATCTCGAGTGGTGGCGTATGAATGACTCGCATTCGCGCAAAGTTCGCGCGAACTTTTGCGTTTGCGCGTGTCGTAACGCACGAGCGCGACGTACGAGGGACGAAAGAAAAGGAGAGGCGGGCGGAGAAGAAAAGAGGAGAACGAGGATGATTTGCGAGACAGGACAATTTCCGCTCGCGGAAACGTGTAACGCGCGAGAGGAACTTCTGCGAGAGTTTCGAGAGAGGCGGAGAGATGGACAGCTAAGAAAAGATCGGCGAGAGAGCTGGTGGAGAGAAGAGTTCGGGGGACGCAGTCGATGAGCAGAAGAAGAAAAGGGGGTGGCTGCGGAGGACGAAGAGGAGAAGGATGCGACGCGAGGCGTCCTTTTTCCCGGACGGGAAAAAGCACGCGTCTTAAAATTCCGAGAAATGGGTTAAGGAAGCTCCTCGAATTCGTGGAATATAAATCATTTCCGATGGCAGTAATTCGATTCTCGCGCGTCTTCGAATCCCTGCCGGTCCCTGCTCCTCCTTTTTGTCCTATCGCTCGTGAATCCGGCGGAATTACGAGCTACCCTACGGCCTGACCCCGAGCAGATTTCAGTGATTTATAAAAATTTCATGAAAATCGTCATGACCTATTTCCATTATTCGAAATTCCCACGAAAACCGTCTCGTGCCCGCCGATCCGACAGGGTAATTACGTCCCGGGGAAAAAAGTTCGCGTTGCCGCAACAGCCTCGCGATAAGTAACGACCCGGGCAACGTTACTTCGTGACCAGTAAAACGGCTAAGGATAGCCGTGCAAGGATAGTCGATTACGTCCGAAATTATCCCGTCGAGCATTACCGAGCATCGAAATCGGCATTCGATGAACTTTGTACCTCGAATATCGATTTGCCCCAGTGACTTCGAAATGTCTTCGAAAGAGGATGCTCGGAGTGAAAGGAATTGGAAAAGAGCGAGAGAAATGCAAAGGGGGAAGTCAGAGGGTAAACGGAGGGGGAGAGGAAGACTGTCGGAAATTTCAATTTGCCAGGAGGTGACAAAACGGCTCGCGACGGCACGACGGCACGGGGACGCGAAATTCGTAACCGCACTTTTCGCTCTACGTGTTTGGAAAAAAAATCGTGACCACCGTGACACGGGCCGCGATACGCTCGTTCCATGGTGTCGGATGCGCGGCACACATACATCTCCGTGAACGAAGTATCGGTTGACTTCCGTTGCAGCGAGTAGAAACTTCGTTACATCGTTTCCGAGTTCCAACGGCGTTCCTGGATTTCTACTCCATTTCTCTCTCTCCCTTTCTCCCTCTCTCTCTCTCTCCATCCGCCGGCGTTCACCCCTATCGCGCCACCCTCTGCATCCCCGTTCCCCCCTTTCGCGCGATCGACTTTCCATTCGCGAAGAGAAAGAATGTTTCCTCCGCGACGCCGATTCACCATGGTGGGGGGGAATTGAATTTTGCCCCGATACGCTGCACCGATGATTTGCACGCGCAAATCCGTTTACGGCGATTACAATGGCCGTTGGTAACGGATACGCGAGAACAAAAGATAACACGTATAAAAGCAAAACTCGTTGCAGTCTAGCCCCAGCACGATGGATACCCGATGCAACGACCGAGCTGCACCGCCTTTTTCTTTCGCGAAAAAGTTTGCCCGCGCGCAACCGCGAATATCGTTAGCTCCTCGATCACGACCGATATCTCGATCCTTCGGAGAAGAAAGAGGAGAAGATATTTTTCTTTAAGTATCTTATTTAACGACGAGTCAATATCGCGCCCAACATCTACCGGTATGCCATGAGACCAAGCATGGCACGAGCCGCGTATTGCGTTAAGCAGCTCAAAAATAGAAACTATACTCGTCTAATCGGCGAAG
Source organism: Eufriesea mexicana (assembly GCF_001483705.2). NCBI lineage: Eukaryota > Metazoa > Arthropoda > Insecta > Hymenoptera > Apidae > Eufriesea > Eufriesea mexicana. The sequence goes on along the minus strand of NW_016908877.1, from coordinate 554,474 downwards.
GAATTTTTATAATGCCACGTTGGGAATCACGTTGGCGATGCAGGGCGAGCGAAGGTAAGATAAATCTTGCAATAGGAGTAAAACAAATGGAAATTAATAACGCGCGTATATCTCACGCGTCGAGGTGAAAATGGGAATTTGCAAGAGTCGCGTGGTAATTAATCGCCTTCGTTGTCTTTGGCCTGCAGAATCGCGTATCGATCGGAAAAACACGCGGGCGAAAAAATAAAGCTCTCCAGCGTCGATAATTTAAAATAAGAGAAGTTACGATTTGCATGTGTAAACAAATTCGCGCCGCTTCCAGCTGTGTGCGTTAAAATCGCTGCAGTTCGCGCGAATTCGTCCAAACAACGACGCGTATGACACACGATCGGTAAACAGGAAGAAACTTTTTACTTCCCGTTTATCGGTGTCCCCTGACAAGCCCACTTTCGAGATATCCATCGTCGAGGTGACTTGTTTACGAGCCGCGCCAATCGTAACTACCGTGTTTATGTAAACCGAAAGATTTAAAAGTGATACCTCGCTATGCCAATCGCGTTTCACGCGAGAAATTGAAAGCAAAGAAATTGACCGTGGAGGCAAAAGGAAAAATAAAATATATACATAAAAAGAAAGGGAAAAAGTTGAAGGAATATCCACGAGAGTACCTTTTATTTTTAAAAGGGATCAGAGCCCCTAATAAACAGCGAAGCTTTCTCCAGATCTCTGCAGCGAGTCGAAACTTCCTGCCAACAGCAGAGATTCTTCGTGTTCTATGTCGGTAGCAGCCGACACGAAAAAAGACGGAAAGTTTTCGTCTTGAACCAGTTTAAAGACAAAAATAGAGCCCCGAACGAGCGACGACGCCGACCGGAAACTTACAAGAGGACCGGGCAAAGTGTTACGCACCGATTTTAATGAAACTCGACGATGCAGACGTACGAGATATTTTACTCGCGGTCCTCGTCCACGATTCATGCGAGTGTTTAACACTTTGTCTGCCACGTTGGTCATATATGATCAACCAACAGGCCACGGTTTCTCCTGTGACGCCACGGTGGTCATTGGTGACCGAAGCGCTTGAACTACTCGAACTGCATTGTACAACATTGAATGAAAATTAACAGTCAGTGCATTTTGAATATAACTGCTAGTTAGAAGATACTTTGAAATAAGAAGTGCCCCATTGAACGATTCAAAATTTTTATTAGAACGTCAAAAAATATTAGAACAAAGTTCGCATCTAGCGGTGCACTCCCCTGAAGCTCTGAGCGAAACGTGTGACTTCGGCGTGGCAGTCAAAGGATTAATAAACATCTATACAGTTTTTCCACTGGTTATTATTCCTTTGCATTATAGCCCCTTAACCGATTTGCATCCGAGCGCGGAATATTCCGCGAGCCACGACTGTCGCCTATCACCGAGCGCGGAATATTCCGCGAGCCACGACTGTCGCCTATCACCGAGCGCGGAATAATCCGCGAGCTGACTTTTTCTATTACCAGTTGCCGAATATTCTTCATATACCACAGATCACGTTTGATCTCTTTTGCGAGCATCTCATCTACATCGGTTCGTTATATTCTTAACAAGTTTCACTTCTGTTGTGAAAATTCTTTTAACTGCCATTATGAGTAGGTGATACGGGCTAGTCGTCAGTTGATGACAAATGAGTTGACAGAGCCCTTCGAAGCAATCCGTGGCCGTGTTCAGACCCACGGGCCCGATGAACCCCGGGCCTCGGAAGAAGCCGATTAGACGAAATTGGGAGAATCGTGGAAAGTTGGCTTTAATAGAAAATCCGTCGTTAACGAGCCGACTATCGAGCAACATCCATCGCGACACGATGGCCGCGATAACGTTTCGATAAACGCGTGAGAACGCGTGGTCGTTGCTCGTCGAATTACGCGTGTAACCTATATATGTATATATATGGAATGGCGTATCGCGAATTCGCGGATGCAGAAAGATTTATGTCGGTCTATCTGCAGGAAATAAAAGCTTGGACCGGGTATTAAACTTCGATTGGACCGATCAAGTAGGAAGCAGAGGGGAACGGATGCGGAGGCGCAGAGTGGAGGGAATGGTGGATGATCGTCAGTGACAAATTGACGGGGTCGAAAATCGACGCGCGTAGGTACGCGTCGGGTGTTCAGCATAGAAGGCACACTAATGTTTCGCGCGGCATAAAATTGACAACTTAAAGGGAAAAATCGATGAGGCGAAACGCTGGAATAAATGTGCATTCGGCATCGACTTTTATCCGTCTCTTTTTCCGCGTGCGTGCAGTTATTTGTTGGCAAACAGCGAGCAGAGAGGAAAAGAATACAAACATTTGTTAACATTACCCCGGGATAGAGTTGACTACGAACATGGAAACATGTTTGACAAACATTTGAAAAACGCAAACACGTCGTAACGAGGCACGCGACAAGCCGTTACAAATAACCGTGCCTTAAATCGTTAACGAGAGAAAAACACGACGACTCGCAGAGAGTATCGTGGCAAAAGCGACGCGAGGAGAGACGTGCAAGGAAGAAAATTGAATTTAATAAACGGTTTTCGTCGTTGGCCGGAGGTCGCTCGCCCGATTTCTCGCTGCAGCGTCTGAAACTCTTCTCGGGGTTTATTTAAACAAAATCCCGCGCCGGTTTTCCGCGCTTCGGAAACAAAGGCGGGCGAAATTAGCAGGAAAGTTGCTTAAACGTATGAGAAGTTAACCTCGACACCGCCCCCGCAACTGCTCCCTTTCTTTTTTCTCTGCCCGGGCCGTCTCTGTTACTCGGATTCCCTATGTTTCCGCAACTATTTACGAACCTTCGAAGCACTTCGCTCGAATTAACTGGAAACACGCCTGGAGTGGCGCGAGGAAAAGTTGCGAAGAAAATCCCGATGCATCCGCAACACGTTAGCCCGTAAAGTGGCATACTTTGCAGGCATCGCGCAACGAAAGTAGCTCTTTCTTCCGGTGCCAAACAAATTTTTATGAAACTCCAAGAGGAGATTTTCCAGGCCGAAAACGCTGGAAAGGAGCGCGGCGGCGTTTCCCGGGCGCCGTTAATACGTCTGCAATGGTAAAAAGAAATACGGAAACGAAACCGCGCGCAGAGCCGACTGCCGCAACCCCCGGCCAACTGGATCGAACGAAAACAGAAGTTCGACCAGAAATACGCGACACACAGCCTCCTCTCCCACGGAAGGAACATTAACGTCCGCTCCGAGTCACAGCGTGGAAAAAGGGCGCAGGGAATATTAGTGGAGGGTAAGAAAAGTGCACGCGACGTGTGTGCACGGGAGTGTGAGTCATCGGGCACCACATGCGCGATAGGAAGCACAGCTTACACAGATGCCACGTGAAACGACGACCAAGATATTCCTCGGGTATATACAAACACTCGGTGTCCCGGGACAAAAATCACGGCAGCCGAACGACTCGTTAAATCGGCCAACTAATTACGCGAATCGCTCCGCTGCACGACCGTGGCCGGATCGATCGTTCGATATTACATCTGCATTCGCGATAATTGAGATTCCCAATTGGCTCCTAATTTTGCATCTATGCGGCGTAAAATTCCGACAGACGGATAAATCAGGCAGCGGAACGCTCGCGAGGAGAACACACGCTGGTTAATACGCGTCATTAGAGGAAACTCGCGCGAATTCCGGACAAATTCGCGCTGACACGCGCACGGTCCCTCGCGTGTCTTCTACGAGTGGATATACACGCGCGATATACCCCGATCGCGCGCAATCGAGCATCTTCGAAATTTCTTAACGATGAATTATTCATCGGATCGGGAGCGATTCGACGAGGAATAAAATTTCGCGATGCAGGAGGAAGCGGTGGTCTGCCCGACCGCGGAAAAATTGATTCCGCGCCACTGTCGTCGTGTTCGTCGTCTTCGTCGTCGTCGGCGTCGTTGGCGTCGTCGGCCCTGCTCTGCCTTTGCACGCGCGCTCCGTCTGCTCGTGGTCGCGGAGTTTGGCTTTCCCGGCCGAGGATGGGACGGGAAGGACGTTACAAAGGGCCCCGCGACAGACGGTAGGCGCGGCCCGATGAAACCGAAAGAGAAAACCTCGAGTGCCGGAGGAAGGATGGCGCGGAGAGGAGAGAAGAGGAGGACGGGGAGGGGAAAAGGAAACGCAGGCCAAGAGGCTGCAAAGCCGTCGGTAAGCCGATATAAGCAGAGTCAATTTCCAGCGAGTGTTCGAGCGGGAGGAAAGGATTTTGCTTGCACGACGACAAAAAGGCAATATTCCGTTCAGGGCCGGGCGATCTAGAGGCACGAAGCTGTGTAGCGAGAGAAAGAAGGTGGAAAGAGCGCGAAGCCGGGAGGAAGAACCGCGCGAGAAGCACTACCTTTGTTCTTCGAGACTTACCTAGATACTTTTCAATAAAGTTACTTGGCACCCACCACCGTACCGCCGTCAAAACTTCTCCCTCTATCAGGGAATCGACGAAGGGAACGATGGACCGTCTCCAAGTAAAACGACCTATCGGTTCTGCCATTCCGACTCCACGAGAAATATTCCCCGAAACGCTACGGAAAAATCCTACCGCGTATTCCACCTTATAGTTATATCCGATTTCGTATTCCTCGGATATCCGTGCCAAGTATCGCGTGTGACTATCGAAAACTATGGGACGTAAGACGTGCTATTTCCCAGTCGCAACAGCGTATAGCCGATATTTAAAACTTTAATCCGAGCACTTGGACTTTCGAACCGCGCCATGCATTCGGAAAACCGTATCACCTGGTTGCCAATCGCGAGGCTCTTACGGCCGGGAAAATCGGTCAACGAATTTTCCACTTTTTCTCGCGGCCATGAATTCTCGCCAATCCTCCGGTAGGAACAACGTCGGTAACGTCTCGAGATGCGAACGTGCTTTACCGTCAAAGATCGCCCCGATATATCAGAGCATCGAGGATGCGGCTGACATCGACCGTTCTCGTATTTTCTCGCAAAGAACGTTGAATATTTAAAAATTGTAATCCACCGGTGGAGGAGTTGGCACGATGCCGACGCTCTCGGCGTGTTCCAGCTGAAAAATCGAATACTCGCTAGAGTGAAATACCGTGAAGCGGTCGCTAACGAGGAACTCCGGAAACATCGAGCCACCACTCCAGGCAAAATCGTCAAACATAATCTCGACGTTAGGATGCCAACGGATCCAGTTTCGATCGCGGTGCCTAAAATCCGAGTCGCTTCGAGCGTTTGTCGTCCAACGATCTTCGTCCAATGATAATTCGTCGCGATTGGGCCATGAAAGGCCCATAGCCAACGGACAACGGTGTACCCGTGGTAAATGGACGACGAAAAGGTTTCCAACGACGAACGCGATTCTTCCCACATCCGCTCGTATGTATAATTTAATAATAATTTTTCAATTATTTCACAATGCGTCGTTACGATAGAATCGAGAGAAAGAGAGAGAAAGAGAGAGAGAACTTTTATACCGATCCGGAGTACCCATTATTGGAGTATTTTTATAACTTCGTAATTAATATGGAATTTCCTATTCTCTAAAGTTACGTAAAGCAAAAAGGAGCCATTACTCGATTAAATACGTATTGGATTAAAAACGAGACATTTCTAATTATTCCACGCGGTCTATATATTTTCCTCTCGTTGACCCATTAACTATCGATCTTAATTCCGTTACATCGTTAGGTCGATTGTTCCACTTTATAGGTTTTTATTCCTCTGTTCACATAATCCTCTATTATTCCTCCTTCTATTAATTCCAAGTTCGTATTCGTCTCGATTCCCACTTCATATAGGCTCTGTATTCCTTTCATACTCGTAAATTATTGCTCGTAAATTCCATTTCCTAAATTTCCGTCCTCCATGCGGGTAGTACCTTAGCTCCAGCTAACTGCCAGATACACACCTATTTTTCCACGAGAAATAAACACTCCTTGTCCTCTTTCTTCTATCCCTGCATTCTATTAAAACGGAACACAATCCTCCGCTGGAAAAATCACAGCTACCTGTGCAAGGCACTCGCGTGCACCTGATAATCCCATACTCTCCCGATTCCACTCGAAAACCACCAAAGTGACTGTCCACCTGAGACAAGCTTCGAGTTCGTTGGGACGTCGTCAGCCTGATGGTGCTTTCGGTGTCAATGCGAGGGTGTATCGACCCTAGTGGTCCTGGGTACCTGTGCGTACATGGCCGAGGTGTGGACCCTACAGACGCGTAACGTACCTGCCATCAGACCTCGTGAAATGGTTCTCTAATTGGTACCCCACGAAGCAGAGGTGCATCAGACTACTAGGCCTGGCTAAAGTCCCTCGAGTTGTCCAGGGAAATACCGTTGGTGCGATGGCCAGCTTTGTCCTCGACTAAGAGGATTCGAGGTAGCCGGTGACTCGACTACCTCGAGGGCCAAGATCGAAGCGAGCAAACGCGAGTTAAACGAGCATATCCGTGATATAAAATACGCCATCGCTAGAACCCGGAGACCCAGATCTCGAAACGTAAACAGGCTCTACCGGTGTACCTGTGCACAGAGCTAGATCTGATAATTGGTATTGTTCTGGCAAGATTTCTCCTCGGGAAACGAAGTCGAGATAAAAGTTATGCGCTAAATTTAAGATACTTGCAATCCGTTTGAAATTTTAAGAGTTCCGGTGAATGGCCGAAGATATACCGAGATATAAATTAAGATAAAGTAAGCTAGTTATAAGTTTGGAGTTTACTTTTGCTCTGCGAAGCATCGTCGTCGTTATGGTATAACAACTGCAAGTTTCAGAGCTGTTATATAATAATAGCAATTCCGTTTTATCGATGAGACGGCGATTTTCGGTAGATTATGAAGAACAGGGCACGAGTACGAGCCTTTGTCAAGGCCCGAAGTGTCCCCTGTTTCGGTGCATCCTCGGAATTCCTCTTCGATCGGCTGATCAATGAACGAGCCTATTTACGCGCGTATGCATTTAACATTCCGGGAGAGTGTCCGAGATGGAAGCGAAATAGAATGGAAACAGAATGGAAATGGAAGGTGGATGGATAGAAGGTAGAGCCGATAATCGAAAAGCTATTAAAGCAGCAAGACGTAAGGAACCTTCCGCCATAACCGTTATAACAGGTCGGTAAATATGGCGTCATTGTTGCGCGGGCACGCGCAGAAGCTAATTTATCACGGAAGGCCGTATAAAATGTAATTTGGCGGCGAAGATCAGGCCGATATTAGAATATCGCGAAAACGCAGCTGAGATCGATCACGTATACGTAAACGCGCTCGCGGCGGGCACACGCGAATAGAAAGAGGAAGCGGGAGAGCAGCAAGGGGGCGCCTCGTGTCTTCGGCAAAAACGATGCATTGTTGAATATTTAAAAATTCTAATACGAAAAGCCTTGGCGTATCGAGGATGTTTTCAGCGTGGTTCGACGAACCGATCTCTCGCGAGGAAGAGGGAGAGGAAGCATAGGCGTTTCGGTTTTCAGCAGGCATTAAAGAGGAAAAGAGGTAAAGAGGGAAAAAAGGAGCGAGGGAGGGGCGAGGGATGGAGGGGGAGGTAGGAAGAGGCCACCTTGTTGCAGCACGATGTGCAGATGCACTCGGCTAACGGACCCGTGCACCGCGCCCTCATTCAATGCACGGCATACCGGTTGCATCGACTTTCCTGTCTGATTTTTGCCCGCTGCTTAACTCTTTCGAACCTTTTCAATATCTTTTGCGAGCGACGCTCCGCCGTGCCGCCGTATTTGCCGAGCTTAATATCTATCTTTTTCTCTGTTGCGCGATTTTAATCCTTTTAGTTCCGAACGATATCGCATAATGACGTGGCTGTTGGCTCTGACAGGGAGCTAATCCCTACTGGTCACGTATAATTAGTGAAATTAAACGTGGCCAGCATATCGGCCCGACAGAGTGGAAGGGTTAATTACACGGCGTTAATTTTTCGTCCGATACCGAATGGGATGAATGATACGCGTTGTGCCTGTGCGCGGTAAATGGTGTCGGAAACCGTGGAAACTCCGCTAATTTTTACTTTTAAATTATCCGGTATTGAACACGCGAATTTCCATTGATTCTTCGTTATTTGTATCACGGACTTTACGCCCATCGCTTACGACATTATCGCGGAACCGTTTCGTGCTCGGGAAAATGTCCCGTTTGCCATTCGGAATTTTCGAAAACGCGGTCCTCGCGTTACTCCTCTCCAAGCTCTAGCCTCGAGGATCCCATCGAGAACACGTCGACGCGAGACCTACCTCTTTTCTCCTTTCTTCTTCGTTTGCATCCAAACTACCTCTAACGAGCGCTGCTCCTCTCGAAATCGTAAAATCAAAGAAACGATCGGAATTTCCCCCGTTCGTTTGTGTCCTCCCTGTGCAATGCAGTTACGGAGCGTAGGAAATAAAACTCGAAGCGTATTGTTCGATATTCTTATTGCCCGCTCGACATTCTCGAAAATCTTTAGAGTCGAAGCGTAACGCATCGAAGAAGATATAGCACTCGAAGGCTCCGGCGTGGGAGAATCAAAGTCGAAAAGCGTATTTCCTGTCCTCGCGACAACGACGACGACGACGGCGAAGAAGCAGAAGAAGAATAAGAAGAAGAAGAGGAAAAAGAGCGAAGAGAGTAGAGCGTTTCACGAATCTCTGTTGCAGCGACTCTTGATCCAAAGAGAAGCCTGCCAACTGGGGAAAGTAGCTCGTTGTCCCGTGATGCGAAGGGCGAGACGTCCCGACGACGAGGCGCCCGCGCTTACACGCCCGACATGCGAGCTTCGACGACGTATACGCGAATAAATTGCACGCGATATAACGACCAAGCTGCAGACCCTGCACAGGCAATAAACATACAAATCTATTAACCGAAGGATACTTCGCCGCGGCCAAACTTGCACAGCGTGGATTTATGTGGAAGCGCGTTATGCTCGAATCGACTCTACTTTGCAAGCTTTCTGGCGCAGAAATGCACAAGTTGCGTCGCTTAGCTGGGAACGTGGATATATCGCGGCGCGTAAAGCAAACTGAAATCCTACGATGTCGGCAGATGTCAGGGAAATCGGGATCACCGATCAAATGGACAACGGTAACTGTTCCGAGATATTCGATTACGGAGCCATACGGCGAGCGTGGAAGAGAAGAACTGGGACGAAAATGGCGGAGAAGAAACGGAAGACGAGCTCGGATCGAACTCGAGGGAGAAGAGACTCTCGAGGAAATCGCGCGTACGAAACAACTAAGGCAGTTGCACGATTTTCGATGGCGAATAGCCAATTTTCGACGCGACGAAATGTGCTTCCGTTGAATTACTTTTTCCGTGCGGGATACTCGCGCTCGCGGGGAAATGGCGCGCACCGAGGATGGGGCCAGGAGGAAGAGGAGGATGAAGAACGAGAAACGCGAAGGAGAAGCGAGAAGGAGAAAGAGCCGCACGTTACGTTCGGTTACACGCAATTTCTTTCGCGTGAGCACGCCTCGTTCGTTACCTATGCATCCAGCAGCGAAAGCTGGCAGTCACGAGCGGGGAAAAAAAGAAAGGCGAAGGAAACCCATCGTGCAGCGAACCCGGCCGATGGAATCTTTCCGGCAACGAGGTAGGTCGGTTCTGACGTTTCGTGGTACGAAACACGAACGTGGTGTGCTCCGTCCACGTGTACAGGAAGAATCACACGCTCCCTCCGTGCAGCTACCCCTATCACCGTCTTTCCAGGCGTTAACAGCGAGTATTTAACCTAAATTGCCCGGACGCGAAGGCTCGTAATAAGAGAGAGAGAGAGAGAGAGAGAGAGAGTGAGTAGCAGACACGCGTGCTACGATTTGTACAGGTGACGGGTGACGGGGATGGGCGACGCGGTGAGTACAAAGTGCACGGGATACACGTGGCGTATCAAACTTGAACATCGCATTCCCATCCCGTCGAACTTATTCGTACAAATCTTCTTACTCTGGATTTCAGAGTTTTCCCCCTGCCATCACGGGATAAGTTCTTTTTTCCAGTACGCCCCACCGCGTGATCCTTGTAGCCATCGAACCGTCCCTTTTCTCCCGGATAAATTTCTACTCCTATCCACGTTAATCCACTCCGTGTAAAGTACAGCTGTTTTTCACCGTTTTTCCACATCTAAGCGCGTACCCACACGTGTCACCGAGAAACATACATAACGGCTCTGTATGCATCGCGGTCTCATTCAGCTTGCAGAGTGCTTATGCGCATAGAGATTCCAGCTATTTCGCGTTCAGCTAAGTGCTGGCTAAGCGTTTCTCTACACACCGAATACATCGCGCAACGCCGAATGCTGAGCAAAGAGAGAGTGAGAGAGAGAGAGAGGAGAGGGTTGAGGCCGTGCAGGAAGCAGAAAGCCGCGTCACCGGGAGATAGAGGCGCGGAGGAAAATAAAAGTCGACGGGGCCAACGATAGGACGATTTCTTTTTTCATAAACCTTCGCACTGCTCGACGGGATAAGACTCCTAGCTTTGGCGCTAACGCGAAATGAATGGCGGGACGGATAACGGGCGGAGATTATATTATGCATCGTTAAGTACAGAGATAACAAAAATAGCGGAGGAGAAACGAGCTCCGCCGAGGCGAAGTTTAATTCGATCGTTTCTTAAGCGTTCGCACAACTTTCGCCTAGGTTAACACGGAAGCTCCGCTATAGCACGCCCGTTGCAAAGCGTATGTTCCCGCGCGCAAAACCCGGGGCGATACGTCGCGCTGTGAACAGCGTGGAGGAAAGCAAAGAAAAATAAACAGAGGAGAAAAACGGGAACGTAACGACACGGCGAATCTTCATTGGAACGCTTAAGCTCTGAAACGAATTTTACTGGAACGATTCCCCGGGTAAAAGTGTACCGCGGGATACTAGACGTATATCATCGCGACGCGATGAAATTATACCCGAGAAAGCAAGAAACTGGAAGAGAGAAGAGGAAAGAGGTTAGAAAAGAGCGACGAGAGAAGAGGATACTCGGCGAGCAACGCGAACTAGGTGCATCCGGGAACGATAAATAGTTAGCGGCAGGCACACGCGTAATTCGTTGCGTCTCCTTCACGATGACGCACCTCTCGCGCAAAAGGCAAGGGATAATTACTGGCAACGTTCGCGCAAAAGAGTACGCGCACGGAAGAACGGAATATATTACGTGTACGTGCAGAAGGAGGGAAAAACATCGGGGTGAATAGGCCTCGACGCGTGCTCGCTCGCTGGGCCACCTTTCGCACGAGCGTGCAGGCACAGATTCCCCGGCTGTCTCTTTGGATAATTTTCCCAACGATAATATTGTAGTATCGCGAATTTTCCACCATGTATACGTAGCTTTGCGAAGGAGCAAAGCCCGTTTTGGGTCATGTTAAGAGAGGCATCGGTAAACGCGCGCATGGGGGGAAAGATATATAAAGAAGGTTAAGAGTGGTTGGAGGACAGCTTCTGTAGACAGTTTCAGTTGTTATAAACTCAGTTGTTATAGAGTTGCGAAGTTGAACGCTGTATCAACCCTTTGGCCTAGAATCACGTGTGAGGCTCGTGGTCAGGTTTGCGGGCCAAAATTGATTATCACGAGCGTGGCTCGTGGTACATCGGCCGGGTCAAAACTGACTATCACGAGCCTGGCACGTGGACCAAATTTAAACACCACGCGCATGGTTTGTCGATGTACCCCACGTAAGTCGTGTGCAATTGGTACAACTTGAGACAGATTTGTCGAGTAGTGGAATGGCTCGACGCCTCGACAGTTCTGTTCAGCCACGCTGTTGAATCTTAAATCGTAGGGCAAGGGGTTAAGTTGAGAATCGATCTAGATTCTTGTAAAGAGATAATTCGTATGTCTAGTCGTGCCGAAGGACAACGTTATACATTATCTTACAGCGTCTCTAACGTTTGGAACCGATATAAAATAGCTGAGATCTGTAACGAGCCTAGCGTTTATTCATTCTTGTCTCTCAGTGGTCAATTCCGCGTTATTCTTCACCGTGATCAGACGAAGTGGGTCGAACTTTAATTTCTACTATGGTTCCAAACATCGTACTATAATTGTATAATATTATTATAATTCCCTATTTTTCTATCTTCAATTAAAATTACAATTTTACCAGATACGAGTGCACTGAGTTCTCTTAACCTTTGACTCTACGACAAATCGTCACTCGCACACGGTTATAATTTATCAATTATACCACCGTCAATCCCTATAACGTAATTAGTCGTAGAACACGGAACGAGTCTCGGAATGAGGAAGAAACGGGGGAAAACCCGATCTCTTCCCTCGTCGAGCGACTGAGATGGGCGCCATTTTTACGCAACCTCGGTACGCTCGAAAGACGATGAAAAATCGAAAGCCGCGTAAATGCACGCTCGAACAGACTTTATTGGTAAGCTTGCGTACGCGACTGTCGTTACACAGGCGGGGAATAAAGCCATAACCGTAATCGCCTGGTTAGAATTTGATGGTTATAGGTAGCATATTTATGAAGTACCGAGCCTGGACTAAAGTTCCGACTACCACGCATGCATATGGGTCAACTGTACGTAATCCCCGTTGCACAAATTCATCGTATACAACGTGTAGAGATACGGGCGTATGCTTATAAGCAAGGCGCGCGTGAATTTCAATAACACATACGCGGCGAGGTTTTGTACGGAGAAACGAGGTCGAATATAACCGCCCTCATCGATCGAATTATCGCCGCAAGAAACTTCCTCGCTAATTGCGTAAAGGAGCAAGCAGATGGGTCATATTTTAAAGCGTAACGCGTTCGAATAGCGAGCCGGGCAAGTTAAACACGGCGAATAATACCTCGCGCATATCATACATATTTTCGCAATCTTGTAGCACAACTGCGACCCACTCGACGCTGCTGCATTTTCAGATTTCCGGGCAGCCACTCTCAAAACCCGAGGAATTTCAAGGTTCCTTTTTGTTCCGCCACTGTTTCATTCGCCAAGCGACACTTTTCCTCGTCAGCTGCTATTATTCTCGTTGTAAATTAACTACAGTCGTGCAACGATGGTGACAGGCCTGCTAGGGGTTGCAGGTTAACTCTTTGGGGCACGCTGGGATTAAAAGTCTCCCATCTCGAAATATTGCAATGGCTGCATAGGTTTATATTTCGTCTTATTTACTTACAAAGCAGTTGGTAATACCTTCGACAAATGTTCCCTCGTATTGGCAACGTTCAATATGTTCATTTGTACAGGTTCATCGATTGTTTGCAAGCGGAAGGTATATCGCGAGAATCTTTTTCTCCTGCTTTTATGTTTTTACGTCATGCGATTCCTTTATTAGTAAAGATATACCAATTTTGTTTCATTTAGAACGCAATTAGATTCTTATGCAACATTGGTCTATTTTATTATTTGAAAGTCTGTGCCAACAAAGAGTTAATATCGACCTTTGGAGTTTTGGATACTATGCAGGCACCAAGGAGTCAGTTTTTGGGTTTAAAAAGACCTGTTGTCTCTTGGAGCAGTCAGTATTAAATCAGGAACAGTGTAGAACGTTTCTAAAGTATCGTCATTCACGAGGACGTATTTAAACCTCTTCTTTTTTGTCGTTTAATACAATTTTACTGCAGTAATGTCTCACCATCAGAATAACTATACGTGCTTTCCTTGCAGTAGCTTGGAAGGAAGTGACTTCCACCATTAGGTTTTATTTGAATACTTAAAAAGATGCCAGATGTCACTAGAAGCATCTAGCAACATGGAGCGGGAGATTAGAACTCTCCAACATTTTTATATTCGCGTAAGTGTATATATTTCACCTACATTAAACTTTACACATCTATTGTACAACTGAATACGGTTACTTCCCTGCACGCTAAACGCTGTGATTTCATCCTAGAAATTACTACAGACAAAAATCAATCGATCTATAATAATAACCTAAGCGTTTAACCGTCTCATCGTTTAGATCCAAGCGAGAGACGAAAGAATCACGTACGAGGTTACGATTTTCTCCCTAATTACTAGCAAAGTACAATAGACACAGAATTCACAAGTGTCGCGTTATTTCGCTGGAGCCCCCTGCCTGGTACCCTCGTTCGAGTCACTTTTTCGACTGAAATCCCATTTCTTAATTTCTCGTCTTGTCCTTCGCTCCACGAAAATCCGTCGACGACGAAAATACGCGTACACCTAGGTACACGGTCACGGGAGATATCGCGAATCGATCGACTGTTATTATTTTCCATCGATTGGAAAATGGAGCGTAATTTCGGAGCAAATCACTGGACCCCGTCAGACAGCGAAGGTACTCTACGTCTCGTTAGCGATGGATAAAAACGCGAGACACGATAGGGGAAAAAAAGGGAGAAGAAAAGCCGATACATCGAACTAGATATCCATCGCGATCGGATACGATTCCATCGTAATTCTAGGAACGAAATTAACGAGTGGATCGAATGGGTGTGGAATAATCCCAACAGCGACGCAACGTGTGCCGGCGGAGATAAAGACAGGATCCTTTCTCGTTGACTGACACGGCAGGGAAGCCTTCGGGGGGATTAAGTCGCGTCCGAAAGTACAGCAACGTGGCCGTTGAGCTATTCGAAAGGACCAAGGGGAAAGCTGGAACGAAGACCGAAATATCGAGGAAATCGGTGCTGCTCCCCGTCGTCTGTACGAATGCTAACGCATTCGGTTCTCCTAGCATCCTGCTCCTCCTC
>NW_016908877.1:482865-539611 GCF_001483705.2 Eufriesea mexicana | reverse complement strand
TCCCTATTCTCTTCCTTTTTCCGTTCGTTGCTTCCTCTGCAACGCAGCTCCCGCTTTCACCGCATTCTCCCCTAATTCTCTCCCCCGACGCCATCGACGTTCCACGACATCTTCTTCCCCGTGCATTCTTCCCGATCTTCCACGCCCGAGCTCGAACCACGCGAATGTTCCTTACACTCCTGTTTCGTCGCGATATCTCCAAAGTTTCCACGTTTTGTCAATCGTCTCCCCCTCTCGCTTTGACTCCGCTGAAAATATCTCGAAAGCAAGGAGAAGCCGAGAACCCGGCCAGAGCCGGTGAAAATCGGTCCGTATTCCGCTTCGAAAGTCTCCTCCAATATTCTCGAGCGGAGCTCTTCATCGATTTTTAGCTAGTGCACGGGAACGAGCTGTAAATTCACCGGGTATCGTGATGCACGATCTAAGAACGCGATAAATCCTGTTACCGGCACCGTGACTTTTCGTTTCTGCTCGTGTCGCGCCTTCGTAGCATGCATTTCGGCCCTGCCACCGGCAAGGATTCTTTAAACCGGCTCCGTCGAGTCTTTCCTAGCTCGCGTTTATCGACGGAACACCGTCGCGTGTCGTCCTTTTCTCCGTTCTTCCGAAAGCCCCGGACCAATCGACACCTTACAGTTCCTCGAACCACGCGTACCCTGCTATACAATCCAGTGCCCTGCAATTACGAGTCGCCTCGCGACCGTCTACGCAATTTCTCGCGGCGAAAGAATTTACCGTTTCGCGAGAAAACGCGATTCCGCGAAGCGGAATTTATAGGCGAGCGCTGGGCCGGTTACAAGTTAAACCGATAGCTAGGCAGCTCTCGTTCGCCCCCCTGGCTTCTCGGTATATGCATATTCCACGATTTTCTCGGAGATACTTGGACGTGGTCTTCGACGCTTTGTAAATCGCCGTTTGTTTGCGTGCAACAACCGGAGCACCCTTTCGCCGTTACTCTCTTCCTTTCTTTTCTTCTTTATTCTTTCCTATCTATCTTTCCGCCTCGGCGTCCTACCCCATGCCATTCGACGCTGTGTCTTTCGTTTCATGCAAAGTTCCACGGTCGTAACTCGGTTCGTGCGCGGAGGAGGAAACGTTATTTACGAGTAAAGCCGTCGTCGACAACGGAATCGGCGTTCTTACCAGTCCTCTTGGTCGTGTAGCGTCGGTGATGGTCGCGAGGTCGTAGCGTAAACGGCACAACCTCGCGATTCCGATTGCGATTCCTTTTGTCCCAATCAAACTCCCATTTTCCGCGGGGCTCTCGTCATGCGACGATAATGGAAGCCAACAGCGACAGAGAGGGTAAAAGAAGGGGTGGAGAGCGAGAGGAGCGCGTGGTAGGGAAAATCGGAGCGAGCGAAAGAGGGTAGAGGAAGAAAATGGACTAGCTCGTAATACTCGTGGAAAACTATATACATTAGCGGCGTGGCAGCTCGATTTCGAACGGATCGCGGTGCATCAATCGCGAGTAACGTTAAAACACGTTTCATGGGAAGAAGGTCGGATTGTTCGGTAAAGAGATTGATTTGCCGGGAGGATTCGACACCTTAGCGAGAGGCTGCTTGTACACGTATGCGTGTGTGTGTGTGTGTGTGGAAGAACGACAAAGGCAGCCAGCGGCGCGGAGAGACAGCTCGAAAAACTGGTACAGGGTTCAGCGAGTTCGATCGTTCGCGTGAACCGATTGGAAGAAAACAACGAGCGTCGAATCAGAGGGAACCCATCACGATCTGCATACGTGCGACGATAGGCACACGAGATATCCGCATTGCGGTTACACGAGCTTTTTAACACTTTGTGCCCGTGCATACGCGAGTGTGTACGATACACACCACCGCAGCCAGTAAACATCAAACTTGTGTGCCGGTGACTGCCTGTGGGTGTCGTCCTATGCAAGCACAAAAGCGAGACAGGGACAGGGAGGCGAGTGGATGAGGAGGACGATTACGGGCGGAGAGAGAAGCGGAGGAAGAGGGTGGAGGACGGGGGGTTGGCGGTGCGCGCAGGGGTTGACTGAGAGAGCGGGCGCGTGTGTACGAGGGAGAGAGAGAGAGAGGTCAAAACACGATATTAGGTTTGGACCTGGTCTATGTATGTATACACATATGTACTCACGCTGGAAGATCGCGGGACTAAACGCGAGCGGAACGCTTGGTACGCCCCTGGAATTGCATCCATTTTCGAGAGAGACCTCAGTCTCCTCTGATAAGCTATATACACGCGTCTACATTGCCACGGAGTAATATATCGCGAGGTGAGATGTCGGGATGCATGCGCGATCTCGTGAAAGTCGTAGCCGAGCCGATCCACGACCGGCTTTCAGAGCCTGTCGCTACGTTACGCCTCGCCACGCAGCGCCGTCGCGACGCGGGAATTTGCCCCCGAGACGAGCCGACCTATCCACGGAAAACCTAACTCCCCGTGGTAGAGCTGACGGCGTTCGCAATAGTGTTCGTCCGCGCGGCTATTTTCGCGGATCATCTCCGACACGTCGCGCGAAATTCATTCGCGCACCCTCTCTCGTCTCGCCTTCCCGGACTGGCTCGCTCGATCGGCTCGGCTCGGCTTGCCGCGACTCGCTCCAAAACTCCTCGCCAACAATGCCACCGTTTTTTTTCCTCCTCTCCTGTTTTTCCCTCGATCGTCTGGCCGGGGATAGGCAGGGGAACTAGAACCGCGATTTCGAGGATTTCGTTGGATCACTCGTCAATGGCCGACCAACGACGACTATCGATTTTGTTATTAAAAAAGGAGAAAGAGAGATGAGAGGGGAGGAAAGTGGAGGAGGAAAAGGAAGGAAAAAGCGAAATACGATGCAAATTCGCCTCTCTATATACTGCGAGGTTAATTTCGAACGGCCAGGGTGTCAGGATCCTGTCACAGCGAGGTCTATGGCCGCAAGATTGGCAAAAGGACGAGGGGAAAGGGAAGCAAGAAGGCTTCGATTGATCGTGGGACCAAGAACGATCAGCCTAGCGACGAAAACGACGTATCCCTGACCGGCCTTGAACGGGCGACTTTGATGGAACGACCAACACACACCGGCGGCGCATCTTTCGCGATACGCTTTCGCTTCTTTTCCCTTCTCTCTTTCCTTCGCCCTCCAGCGAACAAAGTTTTTCTCCCGGCAAAAAGAATTTTATCCGGCAGTCGGTTAACGGCAGTTTTACGAATCGGCTCGGCCCCATCGCGAACCGACCCCGACCCCGACGACCCCGGTCCCAGCCCCGGCCCCGTGTGTCCCTGAATAGAGCCGCTTTTTTACCGGCCAAACGAAATAGCTTCACGTAGAAACCCGGGCTGCGGAAAAACTGTTATTGTCGCGATAAGTTTGCTTTTTTTTTCCATACGCCGATGTCCCTTTTGCCACGATATATTGGCCCGTCTTTCCATTTCCCGGATCCGCGTTTATCTTCTTTGAAAAGTCACCTTGCCGCTTTATTCTCCGTATTTGATCACCAACGTCGATCAACCCCCTTGCCCGATTCGAGATACGAACCGGTCGCGTAGCCGATCGAAGGTATTCGATGGTCGCCAACCGTCGAGAACACGCGGAGGTCGCGTCTGAAACGGAAGGGACAGAGCCAACACGATAATCCGATGCTCGGGGGGAGGGGAGGGACGAGGGGGGCAAGAGAAAAAATAAAACGACCGCCATTTCATCCCTTTAAACTCGACAGAACGTCGAAGAAACACGGAACAACCCTGCCAGGGAGAGATCGAGAACAAACGGCTTAAGATGACCACCCACGTCTCTCCCTCTCTCTCTCTCTCTCTCTTCCTCTGTTCCCCTTTGTCCGGGAAGATCGCGTTATCGGTCGACAAAATATTGTTATCGTGCCGTAGCGATGGTGAATCACTGATGCGAGAACCCGGCGCACAAAGGGTGCCGTGCAAAAGGAAAGTCGATAACGATTGACCGGTAAACGTATCGACGAGGAGCACCGACGCGAGGGCCAAAGCGAAACGGAACGAGAAATCGTGGCGAACGCGAGACCTCCGACTCCGATGTGCCGCGAGATTGCCACGGGAATGATCATTTGAAAGTTTTCGCGAATAATCCCGACCAGACACTTCCATCCTACCTGCGATTCCCCAACGAAAGACACGTCGTTCAAGAAGCTGGCGCCCAAATTCTTTCCTAGATGCTCTTTCCACCCCTGCCGCTTCCGTTCACCTATGCCCTCTCCCAGGAAAATCCCGTTTCCGGTCGGTGTCGCGTCAAATTGACGCGGTTAAACAGACTTGCAGCTACGTATACGATTATCGTAGACGCTGTAACTACCGAGGGAATCGGATGACACGTGTTTCGCTCGGCTAAACGCCGCAACCCCGAAACTAGATAACTCCGTGTTAATTCGAGGAAAGTACGTCGAAGGGATTCCTTGAATTTCACACTTTGCTCGCATCGAGATTGTCCGAGATTAATCTTCCAGAACTGCTGCCTCCAGACCGAATCAATTCGCCGAAATTGCGCACGCCGCGCGATTACGAGATGCAAGCGTGCAGTGACGAACCACGACTTCCGGTGGATAGATCCAACTCGGAGGATATATATCGGTGACGAGTTACACGGCGAAGGCTTTCATCGAAAGCGCGATTAACGCTCAACCTGCCTCAGTGGCTATTTTCGAGACTTTCGTTAAAAATTCCGCTTTTCGCGTTATTCCCTCATGACTATTTCGCCATTTTCATCGTGGAATACGCGTAATCAATTTTTCCACGAATTCGCTATGTTATTCCATTTTTCTGAGGTTCTATTCCTTTTTCAGCCTTCGTAGGATTAGTGTCAAAGGTCCAAATTCGTGGCTCAATTTTTCCACGTTTTGCTAACCGTGCTACAGCTATGTCAACGCGTTTCTGTTAAAGTAAGTTACGACACGGAAGACTATATTTCATGATCGAGTCGAATGAAACGCGAAAATGATGCTTCGCGTCGGGATGATAGCGAGGATAAAAACGAGAAGTAACAAACTTTGAACCGTCTAAAATATATTAAAGAATAGCCTCCAGGCTCGATCTCCGCCTGTAACCGTACAGCTTTTCCCCCGTCAAAATATACAGCCACAGAGTTACCAAAAGAGCTCAGAAAGTAATAAAGTGCGCTATCGTTACGTCGCTTGACGTAGCATCGCGAAGGATTAGGTGACACAGACGAAGACTCGAAACAGAGGGTCCTGACACCGAATTTTCCAAGTCGCCGGAAAACCAGCTCCAAAATAGGGCAATCGGAGCAGCAGAGGCGCAAACAGAAGACTATAATAAAACCGTATATTTTTCCAAATCCAAATTTTTGAGAGATACGAAGAAATGAAAGGGGATGAAATGATCGAGAGTCATCGATCATGGAGCAAGAACGTCGGGAAAACACGATCCAACGCGGAAACTAAGAAACGAAAAAGAAAATGATGCACTATAGAGTCTTATTTATACTATTATCTCGTATCAATCCTTTGCACTCGAGAGGTGACTCTCAGTCACCATTTAATCAGATTCTAAAGATCGACGTTAATTAATATATCAAATTTAATATTACCTAACGAATGTCGAAGAAAAATAATTCTACGTCTTAATTTGCATATGATTTCTCATTTACCATTTTAAAAATATCGTCGACTCCGTGACAGAAAGTCTTCGAATTACTATTTTTCTGTAACGAAAAAGTCGTCGAGTGCAAAGGGTTAACATATTCGTAGTATAAGAATAGGTTAAAATTTAATTGCAATACTAATATATTAACCCATTTGCCTAATTCGCAAAAGTGGAAAATTTACCCATAACGCCAAATTTTTTTTTTTGTATAAAGGTAGAAATATTTCAAAATGATAGAGAAACGAAAAAGAAACTGGCATATATTAAGAATTTATAATTTTATTTAGTGCAATGAAGTAATAGATTGAAAATAATTTGGGAAATTAAATTCGATAGTTTTACACGGTACGATAGTACTTGAAATGGTGAATATATATAGCCACAGGGCAATTATCACATTATAGCACTATTCATAAAATGAATTTTTGTCCTCTTTTGTGTTAAACAAATTACACAACATTTACGAGCTTTCCATGGTGAAATTGTTTCAATGAGTATTAAAAAATGGTGGCCAGAAAATTTCGATGGTAATAAGGAACGTGATGTAATTTCTCCTGTGGCTGATGTTTTTATTTTTGCTTTATTTTCTGCAATTGCACTTTTGCTAATTTTTGCTCGAAGACGCGGAATGCTCAATCTTTATGAATAGTTTGCAGTCGTAATAAGAAATAATAAAGTCTTTAGAATTATCGGAAATAAAGGGATTAAAATAACAGTTATGTTACAAACACGGTCCCTAGTACAAAACAATGTACATACGTTTTGTAGCTATGCACAAAAATTCTGTTCATATGCAAATGGGTTAAGGAAAAACACGAAAAATAAATAATGCAAGGACCTAGGCATTAATTTAAGAAAAAAGGGAAAAGATCGGCGAAAATCGGTGAAAATGGGGAAAAAATCGGCGTGGAATCGGCGTGCACCTCTAC
Organism: Eufriesea mexicana; assembly: GCF_001483705.2. NCBI lineage: Eukaryota > Metazoa > Arthropoda > Insecta > Hymenoptera > Apidae > Eufriesea > Eufriesea mexicana. The sequence goes on along the minus strand of NW_016908877.1, from coordinate 533,087 downwards.
GTAGCGGAGCGCCGCGACGCTGCATGTGCAAAGGTGGCGCACGAGCGACGCGTCGAGGCCAAGACGTAGACCGGAAAAAGCGCCGCACGCGTCTTTTCATTAAGGAAAAACACGAAAAATAAATAACGCAAGGATCTAGGCATTAATTTAAAAAAAAAAAAAGGAAAAAAATCGAGGAAAATCGGTGAAAATGGGGGAAAAATCGGCGTGGAACCGTCCGCGGTGGAGCGCCGCGACGCTGCGTGTATGAAGGTGGCGCACGAGCGACGCGCCGAGCCCGAGACGTAGGCCGGAAAAGACGCCGCACGCGTCTTTCCATTAATCTCGATCGGCAGCGGTCGAAACCGGCTTGCACCGCACCTTGCGCCCAAAATCAATACGGCCCTGCGTGTAATCGCGTTTGCCGTTATTAAAGATGCTGGCCGTTGTGTACGGATGCGATTGTCCCTGTAGTACGTCGCGTTGATAAATATTCCGAGGACGCGGAGAGAACAATCGCCGGGTAACGACGTCGCTCGTGTCAGCTTGTACCGATCAACGCCGGAGACGAAGCTTTTGTTACAGCCAAGCACGTAGCCTGCATTAGCGTTACACGACCATGGGTTATAATAGCTGACAGAATTCCAAGAAGTCAGGGATCGACCATTGGTCCGTAGTGTCCTAGGGAAAAACTTTCCTTTCTATCTATACACCGGCGCGACAATGGCCGGAATTTACCTTTGGATCCTGCGAATCGATTACAAATATAACTCGGCACACGAACTCGATACGAGAGCCTGTTACGAGTTCAACGCACTTTCCACGATTTACCCGTGGCACGGAACGCGTCTATTTTCCCGTCCGCGTTTATTGTTTACGAAGTGCCTTGTATAAACCACTTTGGTAATATTACGAGATAAAGCAGATTTCACGGCCGGTAATTGTTCCTTTGATGCTCGACCTTTTTCTACCGCGCGGACACCGACTCCGGTCTCTTATGTTAATCGAGAAAGCTTTTATCTCGTGGCCAGCGAGGATATAACGTCGCGAGCAAAGTTCGTATTATGATCGCCGAAAGGATTCGCAGCTCGTGTCGTACGGTGTCGTCGACACTTTCGAGGTTTACGTGTGCTTCTGCGTGCGCATACAAATATTTGATGCACACGTACGTGGCCTAGAACTGTCTGAAATTTCGATGCCGCCGTACCGATACGAAGAGACAGATTTTAATCGTGCCGCGAACGTGACACACGCTTTCGATATGCCGTGACCGAAGCGTTTTTCGCCGAAATTTTTTCGACCTCTAGCTTCAAGCCTGGCACGGTGCGTCACGCGTCGTATGAATGAAAACTCGCCGACACGTTTCGTTCTTACGTTGCCTTGTCCTCGTGCCGCTCCAAAATCGTCCGATCCGCCGAAAATGAACCTTTCGATACGACGCATAAACGATACGATGCATACTTCTCTCTCTCCAATTTCTCTTTCATGCTACTCGTTATTCGTTTCGAGTAACACGATACGAACGAGAAAGATGTAACGGATAAAACGCGTTCTAATTATTCGTAACGAAATTGCAAACATAACCATGTTCGTTACGAGAAGAGAGTAATGAACCCAGTTAGTTTATATCGGTTCACGAAGAAAAAAAGCAGAAATCGAATTACCGAGACATATATATCGGCGAAAGTAAGCGGTAGCGTTCATTGTACTCACCGCAATGCAGTGACCTCCACGCTTGTATCATGCAGAGCTTCCCTCCTTCGTCGCTGCGAGATTCGTGAAACGGGGGTTGAACAAGGGCTGCTGTTCGTGACAGGAACCACCGCATAACCAACAGTCACGTTTCTATCAGCACATCGGTTCGTAGAACGGTCACTTTCTACACCGCACCACACGCGTCCCGATCAAACGAACGCGACGGACCACCGTTTACTTCTTAAAGAAACATCAGTAGTCGCAAGAAACGCGGAAACGGAAAGTTTTTCGAGCTTGCAGGCCGCCGAATCGATGTGTGATGTTACACTTCCCAGCTGTCTTTTTTGATTCTGCGGATGTGCTCGCCACTAGCGCCATCTGACGACCGCTGCTTCAACTATTCGCCTCACGAATAACCGGGAATATTTGAATGATCTCGTAAAATTCAACGACTACGAGTATTCAAATGTATACGTACTTCGTAAAGTAAGTATAAAAATGTCTATTATGCGTAGTTTTTTCTTTCCTTTCTTCTTTTATTAAATTACCATCATATATCTATAAGGATATAATAAAATCATTACCCTCTAAAATAGGTTATGCAACATGGTATAATTTATTTGTATATATAGATTTATTTTCCACAGCATTATATAAGAACATAAGTTAGTTCGCAATCTTAAGTTTATTAATTGTAATATCAATGCTTAACTATTACGATGTATAACTTCGCCATGTTTCGGTAATAATGAATAATCGCAAGGTCTAGCTAACAAATTATATACATATATATAATATATATATTTAATACATGTATAATAATATATATAATATATATGTATATAGAATATATATCTGTATATTTACATGTAAAGTAAAGAGAGGTAAAGTGGAGTTAAAATAATCGTCACGTATCTTCTCCAACTTATACATACATGTGATAAATCATTTATGTAGATACGACGTTAAATATTTATACGAAGAAATTAAATTGTTTTATTTTTAAACTTGCAACAAATATATCTTGCGGCACAGTTTAACAGTAATAATAAATAAAACTTGGATATTCTATTATGCAATAAAATATGCAAGTCCTAAAGTATATATCTAAGAAGAAAAGAACAATTAAGTATATGTCTTGCAAAGTGGGCAATTAACGTATCTTAACTTCCTATCCGATTAAATTTTAACTTATCGGAAAAAATACTACGATTTCCAAATAAAGCTAATTTTTTAAAAGTTATACATTGAAATTCATTGTTTCACATTGAATATACATTTATTATGTAAATACAAGAAGCCGAATTTTCGTCATAAAAAGACATACAGCATACGTAAAGTCGAAAGTAATCGGAATTTAAGGCCACAAAATTTTGTCGTAATAATAATATTTATTATCTAATGGGACGTATCTGTTTACAATAAAATAAGCTGTACAAATAGGATGGAATGTTTCGTTAACTTTAAATGCTAAATATTTTTTTTTTCTCTTTTTTTTTTTTTTTTAGAATGCTTGTTACTTTTTCGAAATAGCTATTATTGTACAAAGTAGGCATTTACAACTTTGATTACGGTACCTTCGGTTAATTAACTTTATAGATTGTATACCACTTTTGACGAAAGAATCGACTATGTCCACTTTTTCATATATTGTCAAAGTATATAAATAAATTTCGCTGTTTAAGCAATTTGATATCTATTTTCTTTTATCTCATTTAATGCTATATATACAATGAGCTAAGTATAGCAGGCTTTCCATTATCGGTTCATAGAAGAACATACAAGAAGAATATATGCAAAACTTTCGACTTATTATACAAATAAAACATGTAACAGATACGTCTGCTTAAAAAAATTATTTATTTTCAATGATGTGTATATTAAATTAAATAGTGTCCGTCGCCATAAATTTATAAATAGACCAAAAATAAAACAAATTATGTATTTTAAAATGTCTGTTATTCTTCTTGCTACATCTTCTAATATAATGCAATTCATTTCTCAAAACTTATTTTCCAAACTTGTTTGTACAGTTATACGACTATACGTTTTTCAAAAACAAAATATATCTCCTAGTCTTTGTTACTACAATAGAATGTTCATAAGAGAATATGTAAACGTGCATAATATGTGAGTCTTGAAAGATATAGTTATTCTATATAAGAACCGAATGAAATTTCTATTTATGATATAAAACATTCTTTTAATAAGTTGTATTTTAAAATTAAGCGAAATATATATTGACATCAACATTATGATTTGTCACAAATTATGTAGCGTCATTGTATATGAAACAATTTTATAGATATTTAATTAAATTGAACATAACTGATATTCGAATATCTGAAAATTGTAACAAATGCTATATAATATAACTTAGAATTTCTTTTTTTGTTCTTTATATATTTAAGAATAATTTGACCTCTTAAATATGTAAACGCATATTACCTATAAATTCCTTTAGTAACAAGGCATTTCATCAACAAAGTGAGATAAGTAATTAATATATAGATTGTTATCTCTTATCTTAAAGTTATTTACAATTAATATCAGTTTAATGTTTTTTTCCTTTTTTTATAATGGCAAATAAAAGTTTCCCAAAGAACCATTTTAAAGTGTAGTAACCATCAAAATATGAAATTACATTTAAATAGTGAACAAGTTAATAAATTGTAATTCATCAATTGCTGAAGCAGCATTTGAGGTTACTATTAATTTATTTTCTTCTGTTTGTTAAATATAGCTTGTAATTTTTAAAGTGCATCATGCGTAAATTTTTTTTTCAATTATTGATAGTGGTTAAGTATATCTAAACGTATTTTTCATTGATTTGTCTCAATGTTGAAACTAGCAGTCAAAAGACACCTAAGTCTTCAGAGTGCAGAAAAATGTTTATCCTGTTAAATAGTTAATCATATTAGACAGTATACGTGGTTGTGTATCTATGTGTTATGTATATATGTACATTATATTACAGATATCATCATGAAAAAGGGTATTTCGTGCTAATCCACTCCAGCAAAACCTTGAGAACCTTCAATTGCTTTTACCAATTTCTCTCTCAATTGTTGATAACTCTGATATGGAGGGAGATCTATACGATTAAAACTGAAAAGGGAACATTCATCATCAGATATAATCTTGCACTTTTTCTTATCTTTTCCTTTTAATTTATATAAATTAGAGTAATTGTGAAATTTGCTTCTGTTTAAGAACTACATATAAACTTAAAATTACATACCAGGTGTGAGCTCTTGGATAATTGTCAGGTGTACCCCATTTCTCAATTGTAAATAATTGTGGACCATTACTACCATAAAGTTCTTTGAAACCGTTCATCGGTACTCTTGATGTTCCGGTAACAAACTGTAAAAGTCTGGATCTCATTTCATTGCTAAATGAAAGTACAACTCTCCAAAACCATTGAACAACGATGTGATTAGCGTGATAATCTCCTTTATACAATGTATTTTGTTTCCAATCTCTCACGTCAATATGTTGGATACCACACATTAGCAATTCTAATTCATGTTCATCAAATATTTTTACTAACGTTGGTGGTATAAGAGCGTTAAATCCTTCCAAAAATGCATTCATTTGTTCTTGAACCCTTGATACAAAACGCCACTGTATCACTAAAGCTATGTATTCATCTTTATTTTCGTCCGTTACTGGTACATTAGCACCATCTGGTTTAAGTTCTCTTTGAGATGTATGGCCAAAGCTTTCTTCGTCAACACAAAATGTAAGTTCCAATTCACTAGGATCATTTTCCTTAATCCATAATAACGAATTATAATATTCAGAATCAACGCTTTCCATATCTTTTAAATCAATAGATTTTCCTAACATCATTTTGTAAAATGGACGAATGAAAAATGCTGTAAAAGAATAAAAGCTTTTTCTTATATTTGTATTATATGAAATATTTTATAATTAAATCAAATAATTCTTACCATCTAACAATTTCCCATGATAAACTGCCATACCTGCTATGCGCCCAATAAATTTAAAGTAATTTAAATGTTCTTCATTACATACTCCCGAAAAAGGATTAATTTGCAATGTGTAATTATCCCTACAAGTATTTTAGTTACTACTATTCTTTGTACTTCACATTATAAAAATTATTTTTATATATATATATATATGTGTGTATGCGTGTGTGTGTACTTACGTAGCAGAGTACTCAAATAATCCATAGTAAGGATTAAACATTTCTTTAGACAGTAAGAAAAACCATTCTCGGGCAAGACCTCCATAATCTAAACCAACTTCTCCTTCAAATTCAACCCACAATTTTGTTTTCAATATCTCTACTCTGTTCACAGAACTAATTATACGATACGAGTCTTCTAGAATATTATTTCGGCCAACTTTTATTTCGAATTTATTAGGAACATTGTTCTAAATAAAAAAAAAAAAAAAAAAAAAACAGTATAGTTACTATAATGCAGAAAAAAAAGGAAAAATCGAATAAAAGTAATCTTTCCATTATCATATACTTACAGGCTTTCTTAACTGAGATTTAAGATATTCATATTTACGTTTATAATCTCGTGAATATGGTACAGCCTGTAAAAATATAGTAAAATTAACGAATTGAATGAATGAAATGTACTTCATGTATTACGACTTTCGGATCAAATTAAATCTTTCGATCGAAGGAACTCATACCGGTCCAGCAATTTGAGGATTAGACATACGAGGATCTTCCCATTGCGTAGTTCTTGTATCTGTGGAGGAAATCCAGGAAAACGAATATTGTTTGATTAAAATCAAGATTATCGAATCTTAAAAAATTTAAAGAGATATTGACATACTATGATCAATGAAAAATATCCGTCCATCTGTATGGACTCTTTCTTCCCAACCTTCAGGAAGAGGACCAAGCTGATCTAAATCGCTTCTTGGTGTTGTAGAAGGGCCAATGTTATTAGGTATTGAACTCGGACGCCCTGTTCGAGGGTCGATCCATGTTGTTGTCCTCGACATGTGATCAATAAAAAATAATCTACCATTTGGAGCTATTAGCATACCCCATCCAGGCGGTAATCCATCAGTACTTGGTACAGGAACCACAGGTTTTGGACTGTCAATCTAAATATCAACCCAATAAAAGAATTAGACTAAATAATTAAATTACTATTGACATAAAATGCAATACCGACTTGTCCAGATGATCGCCTAGATCCACTTGGACTATCCACATTATCATCACTCTGCAAATGTAACAGAAGCATATTTTCAGACAACACATTCATGGATATAATAATGTTAATATATTGTATAAGAAAATCTATAAGTTACATACATTCAACATTTTACGAAATATTACAAACTTATTATCATTATTTATTAGTAATAAATACAAATTACGAAATTAATCAAAATAATACAATACATTAATTATAGAAATTAAAAAAATAAAATTATTATTAAATACACATACAAATTATAAAATTTCATAAGACTTTGTTAATTAAATATTTAATAAAAACAGTGATAAATAAAAAATTGTTTCAGTTAGTACATAATACCCAATTGCATGGTGAAGTTTAACAACAAATATTTTTCAAATCATGTTGAAACATAAAATAATGCAAACGCAAATTATATAAGAGAAACATTCGTTTTTTGATAAATTTTAAGCCTTTTAATATACATAAAAGTATAATAAGAAACAATATTTCAAAGTAATTATATCTATGAATGAGTACCTGGTCTTCATATTCACTAAGGTAGCCACGTTGATCAACAGAATGTCCAGACTCTGAAGACGTATCCCCTCTATCCCCTCCCCTACGATTCTCAATTTCATAATCTCTCGCATCCGAATCTTCACCTTCCACGCGGAGAACTTCACCATCCTTACACACACATGCACAAAATTGCTACATACTGCATGCTAATTATTCTATTTGTTAAAAATTCTTATACTCCTCTCTATTCATGTCTATAATATTTTTTCTTTCAATCATTCATGCATATCTTGTAACACATTAATAGTTATGTATCGAAGCATATGTTTACTATCCCATAATGTTAATGCATCTATAGATATCAGGCAGGGTTACAAAATACTACACATACTACATGGTTAGTCGTCAATTTTTGTTAATTTGCTATGTTAAAAGAGATAGCTCAGAAAGCAGAAAAAATATATAGCCATTGTTCCTATCTACTCTTACATTAGAATATAAATATTTCTTATTCAAAAATGTATCTAAATTATATAATTATAATATTGTATCTGGTATATTAAACATGTAAATTTTATGATTTGTGCGTGTGTGTGTATCTTTTTACACACAACTAGTCTACAGAAATTCTGAATCTCAAAATAAAGCTTAGAACATAATATTTTGTTATAGTACAAACACATGAAAGCAGATAGTGCTGATTATTTAATGTGTTCATTTCATTCTTCTTATGATATTTACAATTATTATGTAGCAATCGTCAATGTTACCTGGTTAATTGAACTTCTCTGTCTATTTTCGTCATCTGCACTAATGTGAAAACGACGTTGAAATTCAGTTGCTGCAGTATTGAAATTTCGTGCAATTGTCGTATTTCCACTAGGTGAAGTAGTACTATAAATAAATGCCAATATATCAACATTATTCTTTATATCCAATTTGTAATCAATATGTTAAATAGATACATAACATTTGTTACTTACGATTCTATTGGACGTTCCCATTGTGTGAATCTTGCTATATGATTAACATAATATGTTCGCCCATTTGCATCCTGTCTTTCTTCCCAACCTGGTGGTAAAGGTGTAATAACCATAATCTAAAGAAATGTTTAATCACAGCATTATTTGGTATGTAGAATAGCATCATCTTTAATATATTTCATATAAAGTATTGTATATATGTAACTGTACATACTTCTGCAACCTGTTCCACAGGACTATTATTTGTTGGTTGCACCATTTCCCAGCTTCCTGTTTCAGATGCAGTATCTCCATTTTCATTGTCCACAGTGGATGAGTCAGACATATATGCATGATATACCTCCAAAGTACCCTTCACTCTTGAACGCTGACTGGAATGATTACTAGCCATATCCTCGTAAGTTATTCATTTTGCATTTGCAAATAAAAGATACGAAAAAAATATATTAATGAAATAAACATGAAAACTGGTGATATACAGCCAATAAACATGACTAGAAGAAAAAATGATTCAAAATATATATAGAATGTGCACATGAACATAATGAAAATGAAAATGAAAATGAAAATGAAAATGAAAATTAATGAATAAATTGGCATAATTCAATTAGTTTTATTATATGTAAAATTTCTAGTAGCATATATAGTTATCATATCATATCTGTAGTTTGAGGCCAAATAATTTTAAACAGGAAGCTAAACAGATTAAACCTTTAAAATATATAAAAATACACAGCTTTAAGCATATATTATAAAAATACTTACCTACGTGGTCGAAGTAAATAACGCCTACCAGGAATTGTACGACCTTCTTGTTCTTTAGGTATATTAAGTAATGTTAATTCTACCATTCCAAGAAAATCATCTCTTGTCAATCTATTCTCATCAAAAACTTGTAGCACCAATTTATGATCAACAGGCTTAACCTAACAATGAAAGATATACATATTCATTAACATATTAGATTTATCTAGGTATTTTATACTACAAATATGTTAATCTTACTCTAAATATAAATTCTTCTTCCCAGACGGGATTTAATGTCTTTTTTTTTGTTTTTGTAAGTGCAGAATCTATTGTCTGGTCACCATTTATAGTATTTAAGTCAACACGCACATAGGGATCGCTTGCACCAAAAATATCTTTTTTTGCTAGTTGGTGTCCAGCGATCACTTTCAATCTCAGCTTGCGAGTAGCTTCATCTCTCTATATGTAAATATAAAAAATTGAAAAAATACATTGGAGCAGAGTTTTTAAATTTCTAGAATTCATATTTGTGACTTATATCAGTCATGATAATCTAATTTATATCATCAAATTATATTCTAAAACATGTAAATCGAATATACTTGAAAAAATAGTAAACTTGGTTGAGCAAACTATTGCTTAAATATTTTATTTGTTCTTTGTATTAATAACTACAACAAAAATTTTCCGCTCGTTTTTTATAATTAACTGTTAATTATTTTATTAAATTATACTTGATATTGAACGTAAATACGTATAAAATATAAATCGCTACGATAATATATAAAATTATGCATGAAATATTAAGAGAAAAACGTTGTATTAAATTTTATGTAGATGGGTAATATAAATATAAAAATATTATTAGCAATGTGTTTTATTAATTTATTAGTGCTCCTTAACAAAAAAAAAAAGTATAAAAATAATTCGTATTATGATTATTAATTACATAAAAATTTTATTGTTGGCACAATAATATTACTAATTATAAAATCAACAACTATCTAGAAGTAACACCCTTCCAGAGGTCTATCAATCAAAAATCCAACCTGTACTTGTCAAACTGTCAAAGTAGTTACGTACGGATTCTCCGTCAGCTCCAGACGTTGGATTATACCCATAAACATGTTCCTCTGCCATTAACGTTATGTGTAATCGATTTTTTTCTAATCGTCGATTGCTATTTTTTACAATTTAACGAGGTTCACAGTTTCTTATGTGCCATCAAGAAACCTATTTTGTCTTAACCTCTCTCAGTTGCTCTTGCATGAACGAAACGGATATGACATACTCGCGCTTAAAGATGGCTAACTTCCTTTTAAATATTCAAACGTGACTAAAATTCATCTTCATCATTTTAAGTAAAAGAAATATACTATTATTTATAACAAATAGTTGTTTATTTTACGAAACATATCTCTTTAAACTTTTGTTAATTTTTGTCAGTGACATATCTACTAAATAAATAGTTATATAACAAATACATACAGAACAATTCTAAGTACCGCTAAAATAAACTTCTAATGCGCTTGCGAACATCTCGTTAAATTTTCCTAAATAGATATCTCCTGTTATTACACGTAGTACGTTGAACAACGTAATCGAAATTATACCAATTTAATTTTTGACTCAAACATAATTACTTTTTGACGTTACTATTATATTTTTACGACTGAAGCACGTAAAAAGTGACTCACGTATTTTGGAGTGCTTTTTTTCACAGTTTGTTGATTAACAAAGTATTGTTTTAATATCAGAAGGTCTTTGTGTTGACAATGATAAGAGGATTAAAACAGAATATACGATAATAAGTTATTTTTTCATTTGACTTTTCAATTCATTATCATAAGATAATAATAAAAATGAATAATTTCTATGTTATTACTGTGAGATAATGTATATAATTTAAACATATACAAAGAAATATAATTATTTACATACTGCAGGTTCTGTTAGTGAAAGACGTCCTGGTCTTCTGTTAACTTGTAATACCCGTGATGTAGAACGATGCTGGGTATTCCAAGTATAAGCACGAGTTCTTTGAGAAGATGATTCAACACCAGCAAATATGGGGTAGGTCAAAGTACCTGGCATCTTGTGTTCTTAATCTTTTAATACTTTACACATTAATAAAAAGTTGATTCACTATAATTGTTACATACGTTTTATTGTTTATATGCTACTTTATGTTAATAGATATAATTATACACTTAAAATAAAAATAATTGTTGAAACTGCTTTTAATAATGCTTAGAAAAGAAATTAAATTTCACGCACAAAATAAAACTTTTCACAAGTTAACATTTTAAGGCACTTTATATATATGTATGTATTTTTAACTACTTTTTATACTATATATATTGTACACATAAATGAAAGTTAATTGTTTCTGTTTACTATATAATGAGTTAATAACATCTAGTAAAGGAATAAATAAATAAATATACTAAGTATTTATAACACAAATATACAGTATTATTGATATAAACACTGATAATAAATTTTATATTAAATTATTATGTAAAAATGCAAAATAACATAAGGATGTAATATGTATGCATTTAAATTAAAGTTAACACTCCTTAATAAAACACGTGTATATAATTCACATTTATCTGATTACTTATTTATTTATATTTAAGCTTTCAATACAAAGAACATAATGGGTAGTCGTCCATAACTGCAAAATCACTTATTTCCGATGTGAATGTTAAATGTAAAAATCATTTAAGATAAGGAATGCTTTAAATCATTGAAGTGATAAGACGTATTTATTCAACTATAAAAGTATCCAATACATTGAAAGCTTCATAAATGTATATACAGGTAATTATTCCATCAAATATTTCGTAATTAAATAAATAAATCATAAATAAAAATTCATAAACTATACTTATCAATATTTCGAACAAAGATTTCTTATTTTATCTTATCATAGCGTCAGTCGATGTTTTCATTACATTGAAACATTTGATTGGTAATTTCAATTAATTTATATTCATTTCATATGTAAGGTGGCGCTTTTGGTTATCGTACGAAATAATCAACCTTCACCTATTTTTGAAGGCTTTAAATTTGTTAAATAGTAAAATGTTTAATGTTTGTATCAAAACTTCCGCTTATAACGTGTAAATACTTGAGATATTAAATTTAATATATGCTTAAGATACTTTATGTTAAACATGTATTTATATTTGTAAATATGTACATACTATTCATGGTTACATTAAGGTAATAATATTGATAAATAGCCATATAATTTGAGTAGATGATATGTAAATATAATTTTACGTATGTTATAGGTTAGTTGAATTTAGTTAGACAATAAATTATTACATATTCATATTTAAATTTAAAAATTTGTCAAAATGTTACGAAGGCGTAATGTTAATATTAAAACTGTCAAAGAATTGGATGCATTTCCTAAAGTTCTTGAACCCTATGTAGACAAAACTGCAGTTGGAGGAACATGTAAGTTTTTTATTGTATTATTCAGTGTTTTCATTATGTCTAACTATAATAGTATGTTTTTATTTATAGTTTCTATATTTACAATCTGTGCTATTACTTATCTTATAATAGCTGAAACAAATTATTATCTTGATAGCAGATTACAATTCAAATTTGAAACAGATACGGATATTGATGCAAAATTAAAGATAAATATTGATATAACTGTTGCTATGGCGTGTGGTCGTATTGGTGCAGATGTTTTAGATTCCACAAATCAAAACATGGTTGGACATGAAACATTAGAACAGGAAGATACATGGTGGGAATTAACCCAAGAACAAAGATCTCACTTTGAAGCATTAAAAAGTATGAATTCTTATTTTAGAGAGGAATATCATGCAATTCATGAATTATTATGGAAATCTAATCAAGTCACTTTACATAGTGAAATGCCAAAACGGTATATAAAATGTATTATTAAATGTATGATTGGTACATATTATATATATCACACTATATTTTTTAGGACTCACCAACCCAGTTATGCACCAAATGCATGTCGCATTCATGGTAGTTTAAATGTTAACAAAGTTGCTGGGAATTTCCACATAACGGCTGGAAAATCATTATCAATTCCTAAAGGGCACATACATATTTCAGCCTTTATGACTCACAAAGATTATAATTTTACTCATAGAATAAATAAGTTTTCATTTGGTGGGCCTAGTCCAGGTGTTGTTCATCCTTTAGAAGGGGATGAAAAAATTGCAGACAACAGTGAGTTTGTGTAACATATGAAATATAAATACAAACGTTATAATATTTATAATTTATTCATAAAAAAAAAAATTTTAGATATGATTCTATATCAGTATTTCGTGGAAGTAGTTCCCACAGACATACAAACATTGTTGAGTACTTCCAAAACTTATCAATATAGCGTGAAAGATCATCAAAGGCCAATTGATCATCAAAAAGGATCTCATGGAAATCCTGGAATTTTTTTTAAGTACGATATGAGTGCACTTAAAATAAAAGTCACTCAACAACGTGATACAGTTTGTCAATTTTTAGTGAAATTATGTGCCACAGTAGGAGGTATCTTTGTTACAAGTGGTAAGTATTAATTTACTTAAATAATTTATACCTTGTTAATGATTATTTTTCATGCAGAAAATTTTATAGGATTGGTGAAAAATATTGTACAAAGCTTTTGGTATATTGTATGTTGCAAGTTTTTAGCAACTAAAGAAATAAAAAATAACCAAAAGTATGTAAGCTCAAATTATCAAATGCTTGGAACAATAGATCTTCTGAATGTATCAGCACCAGAAAATGTCAATATTATGTTTAAACCTCAATAAAAATAATCTTCTCATTTAATGTCTAAATAATTTCTAAACTTATTACAAAATCCTATCAAATTAATAACAAATTTTTAAGCAGAAATAATAGTTAATTTTTTGTAACTATCTTGTATATACCAATAAAATGAATAGCAATTTTATATTTATCACTGATGTATCTTTTTACTCCCAATTTTTTAACACTACAAATGTTATAATATTTTGAAAACACTATATTTGACTATATTTTGTGAACAGATATATGGGTTTATATTTACTCACTAGTAAATGCTTTACATATGATTCAAGATATTAACAAATAGGAAGAACTCTTCTCGTAACGTCCACCAATAGAATTATTCAGTTGAATAGAATGTGTGTACAAGAGAAAGTAATCAGTCGGAATTGCAGTGAAAGTTTGATCGAAAGATAATATTTTATTTGCCTTTGTTAAATCGATGTTTTAATGGCTTGTATTGTACGTAATAAAAGTGATTCAAAATCTTCGCATGCGCTTGACTGAAGTATTCGAAAGAACTAAGTTCGTTTCATAGTGTAGCAAGATTGAATAAACACAAATCATTTAGGAATGGCAGATATTAAACAAGAGCATAAAGGCGAAGATACTGATAATTATGGAATAGGTAATAGTGCCGAACCAAAAAATATGCAAGAATTGACGGAATATGTGAGTAAGGTGTAATTTATTATTATTATTTTTATAATCTGTGTTGATGTTTCGTGTATATGATTTTCCATTTACACTTATATTTCTCTTTATATATTTTAGGTGCAAACACTATTACAAAATATGCAGGGAAAATTTCAAACAATGTCGGATCAAATTCTTGGAAAAAATATCCTTTTCTTAGTGGTTGTTTAAAATACATGTCCTTAAATAACCTCGACAAAGGTTATTAAATTTTGTCATGTGCATAATTTTCTTGACAAGAAAATATAAATTATTATATTTGTAGAAAAAATGAGTTTATTTAAGGAAGTTATATATTTTCTATAATGTTTTTACAAATAAAATGACAAGTATCCTTAACACAAAATACTAGATGAAATGGGAAATAGAATAGATGATTTAGAGAAGAATATTACAGACTTAATGACACAAGCTGGTGTAGAAGGAGGTGAAAAATGATTGTATTTATTGCAACATTGACTTTAATACAAAAACAGAAATCTTTTTCGATATCAATGAATATTATTATATAAGAACAATATTTATATGTTATTGGTATGCACTTTTGGTTGTTAAAAAAATAAACTGACCTTTTTATAATTTTGATGATACAATGCATGTTTTATTTCCTTTTTATTTTTAAGTAAAAATATAATATACATTTTAGTACTAGATAAATCCTATTAAATCAGTCATGTTTAATTATCATAGGCATTGTTAAAAACTTCTGATACATAGGAATTGGTGGTACTGTTTTAAATATAAATTTATTGTGTGTTGAACCTCTACGTCCAAAATTACTCTGCAGTTTAATCTAGAATTGTAGAAAATGCTTTCAAAATAACATATTATTTTAAATTACATAGACTTATGCCTGGTTCTCACAGGTTTCTCTTTAGCAGATTCAGATTCTGTTTCTTCTGAACTGTTTCTGAATTCCTCAATTTGTACAGATTCTGAAGAATTTGTTTTTAAGCTAGACTTTGTGGAATCCTATAAAAATATTTATTATGATTATTATGCAAACATGTGCATATAATTATTACATGTATACGATAATAACTTATCTACCGTTGATTCAGTTACATGAGTAACTAATTTTTTGGAAACCCCGGGTGAAGGCATGAAACGATTAGCCAAATTAGTTAGAGAATAAGACTGCTTAAACGAAGTTCGCCCAACCGTGGACAATCTCGCAACAGAATCGGGAACATGCATTGCATTGCGAAATTCCTGAAATCAATCGTTAATTTAATTAATTTAAACGGTAAAACTATATTTTGCTACTTAAAATATCAATTAATACAAAGTGTAAATAATTAATCGAATAAAAAATTTACCCCATTCATGTTTCCTCTTATTATTTGAAAGTCCTACGAGAAAATATGAAAATTATACCAACTTAAGGTACTTTCGAAATTGCAATGTATCTAATACAACGAATGTGAAAGAACCACAAATATTCAACATTTATTTACATTAAAATATAAATATTTTTTAAATAAAAAATGATCTACCTCTAAATCTTTAACTTCGTCGATTTCTGCAATATCTTGATAACCTTTCGTCAGTAATTCAAGAGTTTTTGCATGAAAACTTAATTCAATAATAATAAAGTCTAATAATACAGTTTTCAGATCATGTAATTTCCGTTTTTCAAATGCATCAATTTGCTCTTCTAAACCTTTAACAACTCTTGAAACTTCAACGGATGCTTTCATTAATTCCGATTCAGCTTGAGACTATATCAATTTTTAAGAATATAAAATAGTTACATTTTTCTTCGTTTTTTCATAAATGTAATCACTTAACTACGTTAAATTATGAAATAAGGATACAATCATTTGTCTGTTTCTAGGATTTCGTTCTCTGAGCCTGTCTAGATGCCTTTTTCTTGTCAATTCTTTATCTCGTGCGGTAAATGTATTTTTTACATCATCACGAGCATGTTTACAAATCGTCGCATATTGAGAAAGCGGAGAAATTATTTTTGCATCAAATCTCTGCACTTTGGCATCTCTAATAATATCGTATAAAAATTACGATAATTTAAATGATCAAATTTATTTATCCGTCCCCTTAATTTAATTAATAAATACGCACCTATAATCGCCTATTACCGATAAAGTTGCAGAAAAATTTATCAATCCATTAGATAAAGATCGATTTATAGTTTCCGATTGAGCATAAGTTTGAATAATTTTTGCTATTTCATCTCCTTTGTCGCGTAATCTGAAAGTATATTACATACATTTACAGAAAAATCAAGAAATAGAAAAAATAATCGATATTTCAAGCTTAGTGGCAATAGTTATATACAAACCTTGCTGCCTTTCTTGTATATGCTGCAAATGTCGTGCATAATTCCGCAAAATATTTTTCCACATTGGATATTCGATCTTGTACCAACTTCGCTTCTTGTTCCCTGATGAACACAGATAATAAAACGGTAAATATAGTTTTGTCGCATAAATGCAAAATTAAACTTTTACGAATATCAAAAATTGAAGATATATACCAAATGCTGTTCTGGGACCTTGAACGTAACATTTTATCGTGTATAGTTTCGCAACTTTTTTTTTTTATTTAAAACGGTCGAACTTCGTATGAAACTGACACTCTTCTATTGTTACGTCTGTATGAACACCCTACTGATAGTTTAC
Organism: Eufriesea mexicana; assembly: GCF_001483705.2. Taxonomy (NCBI): domain Eukaryota; kingdom Metazoa; phylum Arthropoda; class Insecta; order Hymenoptera; family Apidae; genus Eufriesea; species Eufriesea mexicana. The sequence goes on along the minus strand of NW_016908877.1, from coordinate 515,828 downwards.
TGTTGGCAGGTGGTGAACATTGTGACCAGGTGAGGTCGATTTTCAACTATACTCTCTTCGATCTAACTGACTTTTATTCACCTTCTACATTTGAATAAAATTATAATTCATGTCATATGATATTAAAAATATTCTAGAAATACTAGAATATAAAGATGAAGGGTGTTAAAAAAAATATTTTTTCCGGGTAATATGTACAAATCATTAAAGATATTTTTTTACAGTTGTTTTCACATTTTTTTTATTTTACTATTTCTTACAAAGTATTTTTATTACTGCAAATGAATGGGCTGCACCAGTTCCAATAAGAATTCCTTTGCAATCGTACGAAAGCAGCAATTGTTGCGGAAATTCAACATTCTCTTTGTTACCATTTCCGCAGTTTCCGTGTTCGTTCCAACCCCAACATAAAATTTTTCCGTCTTCTAAAATGTTACATAAGAAATTTTTCTTCCCCCATATGTCTTTTTTCTTTTTTATGCAAATTTATTATGTCTATACCAGTTAAAGCGACATTGTGTTCCGAGCCAGCCGAAACCTGACGTATTTTTGATAAATTTTTAATTTGTGTAGCCTTCCAAGTTGCTGATTTCTCGGCTTCTGTAATACCTAATTGTCCGTACGTATTTCGACCCCAACCGAAAACATGACTATCTAGTAAAAATAATCATGTGTCAGAAATTTATGTTACGTGAATAACTATTACTATATATTACCCTTTAAGACAATCACATGCGACCAACCACTGTACATATTAATTGGGAATTTTAATTCAACATCCGATTTTATTGGACTAAAAGTTTTCGGATATATATTTGTATTCAATCCTAATTGTCCGTATTTATTATCACCAAATACATAAAAATCTCCGTTTTCTGTTACCGTGACCGTGTGATGTTGACCACAACTGACATCCATAACTTTCGGTAACGTCAAAACTGTTTAAAACCATTATTCGATCATTTTTATTCGAAATGTTATGAGCAATTTTTATTTTCTATTTTTCACTTTATATTTTTTTGACACATTTACCTTCTGTAAAAGTATATGCGACATTTAAAGTTTCATCGTTCTTCGAGGAACATAAACCTAACTGTCCCTTGCTACCTGTTCCCGCTACTAAAATTTTATGATCTTCTGTTATTAGGACAGTGTGTCTTAAGCCGATAGACATTCCTTTGATTTTTTGATCTATTATAACCTCGAAGGGTTCGTGTGTCCATTGAAGGTGGTTTGGGTGTTTGCCCAATTGTCCGAAATGATTCGAGCCCCATAGAAATAAAGTGCCTTCTATTGTTAATGCAGCAGAACAATCCCAGCCACATGCTATATCCACGATATATTTGTCTTTTAATTTTCCATTTAACTCTTGAAAGAAAAGAATATTTTCCTTCATGGGAAAACCCACTTGCCCTTTACTGTTCCAACCACAGGAATAAACGCGACCGTAATCATCCAAAATTAATGTATGGCCAGCACCGCCAACTATCTTTTTTATTTTTTGCGGTTCTAATGAACACTTTGATAAATCAACTTCACGAGGTAAATCACATTCTTCCGACTGAATCCCTTGACCAAGTTGACCGTGAGAATTAGCGCCCTACGAAATATGTATTAATTTTCCTTTTATTCATTACGTTTATTTAAAATATTTCCGCCCAAAAATAGGATTTCCGCCAAAATCTTGATTTATCGACTGTAGATAACGGATATAAACTTCTATAGCATATTTATACGTATTCAATACTTTTATCTATAAATAGGTTAACTAAATATTTATATTCATCGATAATAAGATTTTGTATACGCATTAATCAGAGCTATTTTTATATATAAACTTAAACTATCATAAACAAATGGTGGCAAAAATAATTTATTACGTTACCCACGAAATTAAACAATAGGTCATTGTAGTAACTATATTGTTATAAATTATTTCTTGTTATATTATTATTTTAACATATATATCGTAATATGTAGAAGTATCAAAAATATTTTTAAACTAAAAAGTAGATAACTGTACACTGCAACACAGATAAGATATAGGATAATTGTGTCTGTTTAGGACTTTGCGATACACAAACTGAAATACCAACCTTGAAAAAAAAAATCAAAGGATTTCTTCTGCCCTCTATAATTTAGAGCGGGAAATTAATAAATTATAATCAGTCGTGGATGAAATATACAATAGGTTGATAATCTTATCAAATTTTGTATAACACGAACTAAAATATTGATCTTGATGAACATCACATTCTATAACTTAAAGTAGTGAATTTAAGAAACGTATCGATTTGTAGCTGATAAAGTAGATGTAATCTTCTTTATTACATCCTTAAGAAAAGATGTATAATACTAACAATATTGTAGTCTTACTCTATATTAAATCGATAATGTTAAAAGTGATGTAGAAGTGGTAACGGAAGTATAAAACTCTTAAATTATGTGGCAAAAAAATGTATTGCGTTGTTGTTCTTTATAATATTTCGTCTATGATTAAAGTAAAGATTGGAATAAGGGATTAAAAATTGCTGTTTTTACTGTATAATATGAGCAAAAAAACCTAATGAGCATACTGCTTTCCTGTTCAACTTGGTCATTTTGTCAGGATAACGTTAAATAAAATATTGATGGAATATATACAACATGGAAGAGTCGATAAAGTTTGACATTAAAGAGGTTAAAACTGATCTTTTGCGCGCGATAAACGAATGTTCTCAACGCGGTTTATTGCATACCACAAAATGGTGTGTACAGTTCTTAATCTACAGTCAAATAAGATCGTTATTTCATTATTATAGGAAGAATAAAAAAGCTATTTTGTTTACAGGCTAGCAGAGTTAAGTTATTCCTTAAAAGATGTCAAATTAAATCTTCATGACATTACCGCTGATTTGTATTTATCCGATACAAACGAAGAAGAGGATACGTATATTTTAGCAAAGACTTATTTTGATTTAAAAGAATACGATAGGGCCGCTTATTTCACGGAACAATGCAAAACACCAAAGGTTCGATTTTTACATTTATATTCTCGCTATTTATCAGGCGAGAAGAAAAAAATAGATGACATGACAGTAGTGCCTCCAGATCCCTTAAAAAACGAGAGTTTAAGATTATTATGTGCTGATTTGAGGAAAGATCATTTGGCAGACAAACTTGATGGTTTTGGTCTTTATCTTTTTGGTGTAACTTTAAAAAAATTACAACTTAGCAGAGAAGCCATGAGTGTATTAGTGGAAGCAACGCATAAGCAACCCATGCATTGGGGATCTTGGTTAGAGTTAGCTTCTTTAATTACTGATAGAGAAAAACTCGAAAATCTGTGTTTACCTAATCATTGGATGAAACATTTTTTTATGGCTCATATGTATTTGGAGTTGCAGTTAATAGATGAAGGTTTAGCATTATATTGCGAATTACAATCAATGGGATTTGAGAAAAATGGTTACGTACTTGCTCAAACTGCAATTGCAGTACATTATAGGAGAGGTAAATTGATTTATCGAATAAATTATCAGTAAGAGTGTTGTAATCATTAGAGTATATTAACTTGTAATATTTCCATTTTAGATGTTGATAATGCTATAGAAACATTTAAAAGGATAATAAAAGAAGATCCATATTGTTTAGATAATATGGATACATACTCAAATCTCCTGTATGTGAAGGAAATGAAAGTTGAGCTAGCATATTTAGCTCATAGAGCAACGGAAATAGATAAATACAGATTAGAAACATGTTGCATAGTAGGTAAGTTTTTGTATTGCGAGGTAAAAGGTACAAGACTTAACTATTTTACTATCGAGTTAAAGTAACATATTTTTAGGAAATTATTATAGTTTAAGAGGAGATCATCAAAAAGCAGTAATGTATTTCCATAGAGCATTAAAATTAAATCCGCAATATCTTTCTGCCTGGACATTGCTTGGCCATGAATTCATGGAAATGAAAAATACCAATGGTGCTATTCATAGTTACAGACAAGCTATTGGTATATATTACATGTATATATATGATTAAATATGAGCATCTATCTATTTGGCAATTTTTTTATGTAGAAGTCAATAAGAGGGATTACAGAGCATGGTATGGTTTGGGGCAAACATATGAAATTTTAAAAATGCCATTCTATGCACTTTACTATTATAAACAGGCTCAGCTGTTGAGGCCACATGATAGTAGAATGGTACTGGCATTAGGAGAAGCATATGAAAAACAAAATAAAATACAAGACGCGTTAAAATGTTACTACAAAGCTTGCAATGTTGGTGATATCGAAGGAATGGCATTATTAAAATTAGCCACGTATGTATTTAGATTCGATCTTATTTCCAATGTAACATGTATATTTAGGTATATATGTTTCGATATATTGCAGGTTATACGAAAAGTTAGGTGAGCATGATCATGCGGCAGCAGCTTATACAGACTTTGTGATGGACGAATTTAGGAATGCGGACAGAGCTGATTTGAGTCATGCGTACAAGTACTTAACTCAGTATCATTTAAAACGCGAACAATTGGATCATGCTAATCATTATGCTCAGAAGTGTTTGCAATTTGATGAAACAAAGGAAGAAGCTAAGGCGTTATTAAGAACTATTGCTCAGAAAAGAGGAAAATTTGAACATTCGATGGTGGTAATTACAGAATATTTATCATATTTTAGAATCAAATAGTTGCCACATATTTTTAATACCGTGTCAATTACAGGTAGAAGATATGAATGAAACAGACCCAGTTATTGAACAAGGAGAAAGAGCAGATGTTACACCAGGAAGTCAGTTATCGCCGATGAATTTATCGTTCATGCCTACACCGTGAAGCATGGTGTAAAATACTCTTTAGATTTTTAAGTTGTCGCTTTTGACGTTGTATATATTTTTAATAAATATTTTTCAATTAAATTAACAAATTTTTCACAATAAATCTTTATTTATTGCATATTGATCTTTGTACAAATACAGAGTAGTACAAATATAAATATCTTGCAACAAAAGTATCACCGGTAATAGTTGTTCTTTAAAATGTTATTCAAAATTTTAGAGGAATTAACATAAATAGGTAGATCCATAAATTCAGGATAATCATAATAAAGATGCCGCATAGGTGAAGGCGCTGGTGGTACACCCGCCACTGTATTAATAAGTGACGAGTTCGTACCATCGTCATTTTTTGACGGTACTAATATAAAATCTTCGACATCATAAATGAAAGGCGTTAACGGTGGATACTGTGGTAGTTGTGGAAAACCGGGTGGAGCACGAGTGCATGTTCGTAAAGTATTTATATTATTAGATGAGTTCGTGTGCCGTTGTCCTGTTGTGATATCCATGTCTGGGGTTGCAGATGCCCGTTCATCGAAACCTAGATCCGTAGACGAGGACGACGTACTGCACGACGAAACTCGTTTATGTGCGATCCTTGAAAACCCGTCATTCGAATCTTCGTTATCCGCTACATAATTTAATTCCTGTTCCAACTCTTTACCCTTTAAACAGAAAAGCGAATGGTAAGTTAAAACAGTCGATTAATTAATTAATTAGCCGATACACTTGGTCTGATAATGAATTAAATAAGAAAATTGTAAGCATACCTGAAAGAGATTGATCCGGTACTTGCGATTTACATATTTCGAGTAAACTTGTCGATCTGACGGCTTCGTATCGACTGGGACCATTTCGACATCGTCATCCGTCGAAAAAGCACTGTCCGTTTGCGTAGCCGTTTCTTTATATTTTATATTTTTCCGCTTCGATCCTTTATCTTTTACTGGTGTCCTCGGCGAACGGGATTTATATTTAGTTGGAATATCTAGTCTAGAATTGCGTTTCCCTTCCGGCGTTTTCTTTTCGCTCCTATGTTCAATGTCCTTCTCGTTTCCGTCTTCATCGAGTATAACTTTCCTTCTTTTATTATTGGCAACAAATTCGGTCGACGTTTTCTTCTTTCGCTCGGTATCGTGCTTCGATCCTTTCCTTGACCGAGATGCAACCGGGGAGTAGTTATTGTTCACTTTCTTATAGAGGAAATTATTCTCCTTCGGCTTCTCGTATTTGCATGATGCGAAAGACTTGGGAAACGAAGAGGACGAAAATTCGTCCTCGGAAGAAGTGCACTGTTTCTGAAAGATCCGTGCAATTTCTTCGTCTACAGCGGAATTGCTGTCTTTCGCGTCAGTGTATGACTTCGAAGATTTGCTTCGAATGGCATTGTTTTGTATCCCTGATTTGTTGTGTTGGGATATATTCGTCATGGGGTTCTTGCTAAAACTATGCTCGTCAATTGATATATCCATGGGTTCCTCCAAGATCGAGTACGATATAAATCTGTCCATGTTATCGTACTCCAATGACATGTTCATTGCCATCGTACTATTCGCGTTGCTCCATTGTTCGTTGGAAGAGTCAGAATCTTCTTCGGCGGTCACCATTTCGTCGTTGGATCTGTCATTGTCCCTCTTTTCTCTGCAATTCTTGTTGCGAGATGACGGATCCTTGTTTCCATTTCTAGAAGGGGAAGTAGACCTAAAACTTTCAGGTTTCGTCGAAGACTTGTCACTCGAACTTCCTATCTTCGTGTCTTCCTTTTTCTCTTCCCTCCTCATCTTCTTTTCCTCGTCTTTTTCTTCGCTTCTTCGTTTCTCCTTTTTATCGTTTGCCTCTGCGTGTTCTTTGGAATCCGCGGATCCCGAAAAGCTTGTTCCGAATATACAGAAGCGCAAAAGGTGCAACGGGAACATGATGTATTTGATACCATTTTCTATGATACCGCCTCTCAGTGAATGCAATGCTTCGATCGTTGGCATGCTCATGTTTTCTTTCGCTTTTCTTGAGTCTCTTGCTGGTGCTTCACGAGGAAATGGACTGTAACGATTGCCTGCGACGGTAGGTTTCAACGGCTCTCGTACACTCGATATATTTTCCTGTGGAATTAATAAAAATGTAATAACTCGTTCAGTTTACTAGGATTTCTTCTACTCGTTAAGTGCGCGAATAGCAGTGCAAATGCTATCCTACTCCAAATACGTGTATTTACACAAATGCGTGTACGTAGGAGCACTCGTTGAGTATCGAAGCACTGACGTATTTCAACTAGAAAATGTTGATCATTAAACCGTTTAATAGATATTAAGAGACTGTTGTGTGATGAAATACAATTCGTGAATTTCGCTCGAACTTTGTGCAAGATAATCTTGTCAAAAATGAATATTTCTTCAAGCACCAAAGGAATTTATCGTTACGTAAATATTATTAAAATTCAGATAATTTAAATCATAATTAGTGTTGGTTTATCTACAGGGTGACGTCACCGTACACCAGACTCTGCTATAGTATTGTTTCGAATGATAAATGTTTTAATTAACGGAATAACTTCTACTTGACTCATCGGGAAAATAATACTGCAAAGGAAAATACTAAACGCGAGATCACTTTTGGTATTAAATACGCGTTCTCTAACTTCGCTTAATCGCCTCTCTGTTCTCTCACTTTTTTTTGAAGCTAAAGTACTTACGTTATCGATATCGGAGTGTTGACGTCTGCTCTTTTTGCTCGTGCTTTTATTTTCTTTAGGCATGATTGCTGGCACTCTTCTTGTTATCACTACGTCACTATCAGCGGAAAAAGTATCAATTCAAATTCGCAACCAGTGCATGACAGACCACTACTGATTGCTACACCTGAGCGATTGGAAACGAAGTGGAAAACCAGCGTGGTATTATTTGTAAGGAAAGGAGACCCCGGGACCCTGATCCCTGATTGGTCGAATAATCAACGAGACAGGAGAAAATTTATATGAAAGTCCAAAAGATCCGGGGGTGATTATCCCTTCCGAACTTTCCACCGTAACGTTTCGTACTCCTTCGCTTTCAGGTCAATTCACTCCCCTCGATACCTTGCCGTTTATTATTAGACACGTTAATCAGACCAAGTTCTATCTACATTTTAAAACAACTACACAGATTAGAGAAATTTCATGAATTTTTCAAGTCATCCTATGAAGCCATCGTGTTGCAATAATTTGCAATCATGGTATCTACTTTGACGAGCGATATATGTAACTTTGCGTTTATCGAATGTATCGAATTTCATCGATTTTTACTTGACCTAACGTAAGAGTTACTTATCTGCAAGAATATATTAACCGAGATGCTGTTCTCTTGTTAAACGTCATTTATCATTCGTAATATTCTTCAATAGTGCATCAACGATCCGTTAAGCGAGACCGAAGAATGCAAGAGCCTAGAATAAAGGGGAACTAGCCCATACCTAAATCGCTTCTAGTCCTTTGAAAGTTCAGAATCGTGGATCAAGAGTAATGAGCTTGTTTTGAACAATTCCTGTTAATTGTTTCCTCAAAAGTTCTTGATCTTTGAACAATGGTATTACTCGGCGTGACAAAAGGCTCGTACCTTCGAAACATGAAATATTCCAGAGAAGGTTGATTTCGTGAAATCGTTCCGAGCAATTGTCACTTGTATTCTACATTTCCAGATACCTGACAATTCCACGACTGACGACCTTCTACAGTGTAGAAGGATTCGATTTTTACAAAGAAAATTGGATCCGTTTCGTTCGGTATGAGTACAAGGTAAAAATGTTACGTATTAATTTAAGTATGGCTGCGTCGTTACAAATTCGCTTATGGACTTAAAGGCTGTAAAGAATATTGGAGTTTTACGAATTATTTTTTAAGCAGTTACTCGATGCAACGAGTTTACTATGTTTGCGTTAGGAACGTAAAGGTAGAACTTTAACAATTACGGAATACTGTTATAGGATACGAACTCACGCAAGCATGTAGGCACGCGAGAATGTACGCACGCACGGGTGCACATACACTAGGATGCATGAGTGAATACGTGTGTGCACGAACGCGGGAATTCATAGTCGTGTGTACACCTGTACGCTCGAGTGTATGCACGTAATAATATAAGCACGCACTCTTCGTTGCTGCTCTAATATAATTAACTGTACCTATGTATTATTTTTTAAATTATTCGATGTGTCAGGTTTCAGGTGAAATTTCGATAAATTTCCTTATTTGTAAATAATTATTTTCTTTCGTACGAGGTATTTCAGAGAAATAATCTTTTTATTCAATCTCCTTATCTTTATCGGTTTAAGTATTTTCTATACAAATTGATAGAATTTGGGATCGTAGTGGAATTAAAGAGAACACTTATTATAAAACGATACATTTTAATAATAGATAATAACTCGATCGGTGTTTACAGTTCAACGATTCTACGGAGAGTAAGACGCTCGAATAAAAGAATTCGGACACACACACACACACAACCATGCATCAGTACGTGATCGAAAAAACATTTTAACATCGAGGTTTCATGTCTTTCTGTAAGATGTCTCGATTTGTGTCTTTAGTATTCCAACACAAACGAGTAATAAAAATATAGCGTACAGCCTGTCGACGAAAGTTTCTAAGGTCGCGCGCAATCCAATAAAGCATGGCGGCCATATTGACTATGTACTCCCAACCCAGCACCAAGGATGTTTGTGCGTGCCTGGCACCACTGCTGTTACTTCGCGGTCGTTGTCGTCGTCAACGTCGTCGTTGTTATTCTTATTATTGGCGTCAACGTTGTTCCTATCGTTGAATTGTAATCGTCGTTGACGGGCAAAGGTATCGAACGGTTCGCGACGCGGTGATAACATTTTCATAGCTTCGATACTTTCTGTCTGCGAAATGTCAAATCAAATATGTCTAAAATGGAACAGTTTTTTAAACAACATCGCAACGAGTTTCGAAAGCTTGTGGGAAGAGGAAGGTTTAGTAGACGTGACATTGGCAAGTGATGGACAGTGTCTTACAGCTCACAAAGTGATTCTTTCAGCAAGCAGTCCTTTTTTCAAAAAAGTTTTTCAGGTTGGTTTTCTACATGTTTGTTTCGTATTTGCGATGCTGTTGACATTTTGACAGCTGTCTTATCATTCGGTAAGATACTTTGTTAGTATCTTTAATCGATAAGATTTCGTGAAAAAATCATTTAAACGATAATTGTACAATATTTGAGGTTAGCCTAGATTTGAGTTATGTGTATTATATTTATATTGATTATTTGCTATATAATTTTTACATAGTATTTGTATTATAGGTTAATAAGCAAGTATTTTTAAAAAATTTTTCTGACATTATAGACAAACCCCTGTCAACATCCAGTTATAATACTCCAAGATGTGCACTTCAGCGAACTAGAAGCCTTACTTATATTTATATATAAAGGAGAAGTAAATATCGAACAAAAGAATTTGCCGGCACTTTTAAAAGCCGCAGAGACTTTGCAAATTCGTGGTCTTTCGGGTGGAGATATATTTGCTAAGGAATCTTACAAGAGATTAGTCGAATTGGAGCAAGCAGTGGAAGAAGCAGCAGCAACTGCCAAGGAAGAAACTCCCAAAAAGAAACAAAAATTGAATAAACATCAAAATTCTATATTAGAAACAGCACTGACACCTAAAGTATCGCAAGCAGAAAGCACAGATGATTCCACAACTAGCGAACAAGGTAGTAAAGAAGGAGATTATCTATTGCAGAAACATTTGCAAAATCCAATCTATCACCGTTTAGAAATGAAGGTTAGTTGTACATTATACCAATAATGTCTAGAGCTTTCTATATGATAGCAATTATTCGAATATATGAAATAAAGATTAGTAAATTGTATTTCAGATAGAGCCAATAGAAACTGCGTTAGAAGATTCTCAAAAGCAATCTGCATCGGACAAAGATCCTGCAGAAAGGTTGGACACAGGGCAGGTCGAAGGAAATCAAGGTTAGTACTGTATGGAATATTACAATACTGCTTTATGTACAATAATAGAGAATATAATTATTTGCATGTTATCTGAAAAATATGTTATATTTATTTTGCGTAATTTGCGTATATTTTGACTGTTGTACTTATGTATATATGTTTTAGTATCGCATTATATCTTATATCTCATGATAAATTATGTGCTATATTTAAAAATTTGATAAGTTAGAGGAAAAAAGGCATAATAATTCTTGATTCCATATTTCACTGAATGTATATATATATTTATATATGTATATATATACACACATGCATATATCAATTAAAATTAACATGAATCTATTTATTATGATCAGAACAGCATAATGAATGTTAGGGTGTACGATTGAATTTACAATTTGATCGATACAAAATTCCGTATTAACTGTGTATGTGCAGAAATTTCATTCAAGTTAGGTGCATACTCGTTTTCGGCGCTTTTTCAAATCGTTGAGTTAGCTTTGATCATCAATTCTGCTTTATCCACATTGGTGTGGCACGTATTTCTTTCATTTCTTTTTATTTCGTTCGATGTTACAAGCGAACTTATAGTGGAATTGGAACCGTGTGTAGACAGTAAATGTGTGCGTAAATAAAAAAAAAAAGTACGATCGGAGAAACTAGAGGTCAAGGCGTAGATAATTTCGAGTTATCAAGTTGGACAGGTGATTAAATGAAAGAGAGGAGGAAGAAATTATCTTATTCTCGTTATTTAATACGAAAAGTCCTGGCTTCTAGTACTCGGTAACGTGTTCTAGACTTTGCTCTACGTGTACGCGTAAAAATATCTGTGCATGCGTGACGAAGAAGATAAAATGGAATGATACGCGATCGATCGTTTAACACGGCATTAAAGAACTTCGTCGAATTTGCTTGATTGTTCGGTACGCTGCAATACACGCGTGAGGGGGATCCGTGTCTAAAGCAGGCTGTGCTCTGATGTGTGTGGCAGGGTCTGGGAACAGCCCTGCTGAAGACATTTCCGGTTTATCTGGGTTATCCGGCCTAACTGGATTCTCGGATGTGAAGCCACTACTATACGCGTATCAGCAACTACCTTACGCCGATCTTCTGCCGAGTCCGGAGATAATCTCAACGTGGGCATCCTCTCGACCGATGGATCATTTGGCCTGTGACCTTATGAAGATCCTTTTTACCCCGGAGGAGAGGATTCTCTGTAACGTAAACGGCAAGATGGGAAAGCAGCAGTTCGATAGTAACAAAATACATTTGATAAGAGAAGTTCTGTTGCACTTTAGTGGTATTGCACCAAATAGCGTGGAATGGGAGGAAACGTGGAAAAATTGCGTAACTAAAATCGATACTAGTAATAGGGGTTTGAAGAGGTATCTATTCCAAAGGCGGTCGGTTTATAGTCAATGACTAGGGCGTTTCAAGACAGGGGTAAAATGGAAACGTTTTCACTGGCTGGAATGAAGGATTTCTCTCGCTGATTCGTCATCTCGATTGTCCTAGATCATCTAGGGCCGTCTTAGATCGCCTCCAATCTTCTCCGTATCCTATCTTTTCGAAAGAGGGATGCGAATAGGTGGAAGCAAGCAAATTAAGAGAAAACGACGGAACGTTTTTAAATGAGAGGGAGAGAGAGTGGGAGAGAGAGAGAGAGAGAGAGAGTAGAGGAACGAAAAGCATTCTAGGCATGGTCCAACTATTTATACGCTTCACATTTGCTTTCACGAGGCAAATGATCGAGTAATTTTTAATTAATTCGAGCATTTGATTATTCGAGATCAATCGTTTACCATTGTCTTTCGTTTCGATAACGATCACGCATCACGTGCTCCGAAGACTCGTTTTTCACGGCTGGAAAAGTCGCTCGCTCCATTATTTCATTCTTTTGATCTTTTTTTTTTCTCTTTGTACCTTGTATCTCGTACCTTATGCAACGCAACATTCCTTCCAATTATTCGTTTACGATATTTATGCAGACACGCACTCTCGCCGTAGACGATCTACATAACACGTATTAATATTAAGCGCAATGTGTCATAAGGACCCGCGAAATTTCTTACACTCGAACGCACGGGTACGATCACACACGCATTACCGTACACGCGTAGATGGGTACACAGATGTACGTTTACCTGTGTACCTTTGCCTGTATACGTACTATACACGCGTGCGAGCATAATCGCGTTCCGCGTTATCGACGACTTTAGAGGAGGAGGAAGACGAACACGTCGGAGCTTTTACGATGAGGGTAGTAATATAAGATATGCTTCTACGATATTTAAGGCGTTCAGTATGCCGTGACGAGACCTCACGCGAACCATTCGCAGCTATCGACGGCACATCACCTTTTTTATTTTCTATCCAACTTTTATTTCCAACCGAACAAATCTCGTTTCCGCATTTATCCGTTACGTTTCTGTTTCTCTCGTTTTGATCTCGCGAAGGTACGAAACGCTTCGAGTTGACTGTTATTTAAATCTATACTATTGTAGACGAAATATACACACACACACACGTACTCGTTCACTCATATACACACACACGCATACACACAAGTACACGTACACTGAAATGACTGGTTGCAAATAAACCTATTTTACATTTTTAATTGTCTCGTCATTTCCCAAGAATCCGTTTTCCCCGTACGCGTGTGCCAAGCCAACTATCAGACTCTCTTGTCTATCTGTGTATCTTCCTGGATAACTTCCCGTGTGATTTAATATTTGCAACAAAAGCCTGCGAGCAAACGAACTAATCGTAAGAAGAGAACGAACGCATCGACGCACTCTTGAATCATACGAATCTGATCCATTTTCCCAAAAAGAAAGAGAGAGAGAGAGAGAGAGGAAAGATCCCAGAAAGAACCAACAAGACTACTCCTTCTTCGCATTCCTTCCGATTAGCTCCGTTGATTGACGAAGACACGCAAATATCTCGAATCGAACGAAGAAAATTTGAAGTCGCGGACTGGTATTACTTGCAGGATCATCGAAGCCGAACGTAACAGTAATCGCCGATGCACGAGAGACCTCGACTCCTTCGCCGGAGCCGGAAACGCGCGCGGGTCTTCCAATTGGCCTCGATCGAACACCACCTTGGAATACCTATCGGCACAGCGACGAATTTCACTCGCCGAATCATTCGTGTTCGGAATTGATGACCTAATCCACGAACATTCTCATGGAAAGGGACGCGAGAGTTCTGCGCTCGGTGTTCCCGACATGTCCCGGGACCACTAGCAATTCCGAATTCCCGGAAGAGGCCGTGAAAGGTGCCACGGCGTATCCACCGTACCCTTGCCCGTTCTGCGATAGGGCCTACACGAGTTGGGGCTTTCGACGGAGGCACATCAAAGCCGTCCACACCATTTCGCCGTCTCTCAACTGCAAGTGGTGCTTACAGGTATGCAGATAACAGTTGTAGCATCTGATAAGGTGTAAAGTGAACGGCAATGTTTTTTCAGGTTCTTCCGACGCATGCGGCTTGGAGACGCCACGTAATATTAGCGCACAATTTATCAGCCAGCGACGCGCACAATGGTCTTCTAATCTTGGAGGAGGCGCACATGGTCTTACAAATTGCGCGACCCACCAGGTTGGACACTTTAGTTAACATAATTAAACAAAATTCCCAACAGAACAGCAATCAAGATAACTCTCAGTCGGACAAAGATTGAATCGTCGATGGATCATGGCTTATCGAACCTGCTCCAATTTGTTTGCATGTCAGGGTATCGTGCGTGTACTTGTGCATACGTTATCGGACATTTGTTACGGATAGTTGACGAATTTTCTTCTTCACACGGAACCCGATAGAACAAAGAGTTAGATATATATATTTATATTTGTTAAGTTATACTCGATTGCGGAGGATACGCGAACAATATTTTTTTAACCCTTTACACTCGACGATTTTTCGGCTAGAGAAGAGTAGAAATTCAAAGATTCTCTATTAAAAAGTTGACGATACATTTTTGAGCAGTAAATAAAGAATTGTGTAATGATAGAATTGTAGAATTATTTGACTTTGATACTTCGCACACTGTTACATTGCATTAAATTTCATATATTAACCCTTTGGCTACGGCAGACTTTGAAACGCACCGGTCGTATCACACGGGTAGGAATTCATTTACAATGTCCTTCGAGAACGGCAAAATTTTGGATAGAGATGCGTTTTTGTGAAAACGTATTTCAATGATCAAAAAATTGTATTTCACTAAAAACCGACAATATTATTTATTTCTTTGTATTATGGACCGAATAGCTACTATAAAAATTAAAAATTTAACGTGTTTATTTAATTATGGATAAAATATTAAGAGCGCTTACATGCGCCTTCCGTGTCACAAAAGCAAAATTTCTGAGCGCGTATATGCGCCCACGGTAGCCAAGGGGTTAATTAATATCTGTCTTCCAAATTTTATGAAATGATGACTGAGGGTCACCTCTCGAGTGCAAAGGGTTAATACAGTATGTCTAATCGTCTTATTGGCGACAGTTGTTTTCTTTCTCTTGTATTTTATATATATATATATATATTCTTGTTGTAAATATAGCTTCTATAGTGATTATCGATGGCCAGTATCACGCTGTATAGCGTAAAGTATTTTTATTGTTGTATTAACTAAATTTTTATGAAGAAAAAGATATAAATAAACGTTTAACTTATGACAAAGTATCTTTTCCGTTTCTTTGCAAATTTATGGTCGCGTTCGTTGCGAAGAATAGGAACGTGGTTTAAAAAATCAAGTCACCCCGTTCTTCTTTGACTCTTTATTCTTTAAAATGATCTTGACAATCGTGCATCAGTCGGTTGAAATTTTATAAATACTATGTACTACGTAAAAGTGAGGGGGAGATTCGTGCTATGTAATATTGTAAAACCGATCGTGCAGGGTGGAATTTTTGACAACAATTCGATTGTTTCGTTAGTGAGCATCGTTGCGACTGATGAAAGGGTATGAAGGTGAACTGAAACACAACCCCTTAAGTTCCTTTTGCATCGTGTGAATTCTTCGACAATTTCGTGTATTGTAATTTTTCCCCTTTGGTAAAAGAAAAAGAAGCGTTTTCTCGCGATTGCTGTTATCGTTTGTATCGTTAAAGTGAAAGTGTGTTTGTGTGTGGCGAAATTAAAAATAATGAACAAGTATTGTACATCGGCAAGGAGCATTGCTAACTGTTGGAGAAGACAGGCACGCGGGAAAACGAATCGTTCGATGAAAATTATTGTACATTGGACAAAAATTCCGACATCACGGTCGCTCGAGGAGCGAATGAAAGTTACAAAAGAAGTTCACCGGCGAAACGCCTCGACAGCTTCTATTCAAAAAGGGAGAAGAAAGAAAAGCATTAAAAAAATACCAAAAATACGTATTTACATATTTGTGGATAAAAAGATTTCTCTCCGAGTCAGCAATAATGGTAAATTAGGTATCGATCTTTCAAATCATACGAGTCGTGCATTTGTTTCCGTCGGGACAGCTACAGGTACCTTGCAGGCTTCTCTTTTTTTTTTTTTTTTCTCGCGATATTAGCAATTCCAACTGGTCCAGTTTTTACGCTGGTTCGATACATAAGGAGTTTCCGTCGCGGACACGAATTTTACAATTCGGCCACGTAACCTTCGATAACGATTCCCGGTGCAATTTCCGCGGTCACGCTCTCGGAGGCAGCGTTGCTTTGGCCCGCGTTGCCCGTTCGATCTTCTCCCCAGGCTGCCTCTTTCGCGTATTTCTCAGACATTCTCACCATCTCGTTGGGACTCCACTCGGGAGAGTCTCTGCGACTACCTCCGCTTTTGTAGACAACGTTCGACTCGTTCTCGCGATTCCCGCGGTATCCTGTACCTGGCAGTGGCGACGGAGAATAGGAATAGCTATCGTAGACCGGGGTTCGCTTCATGGATGCTCTGTGATGACTCGTTTTCCTCAACATCGCCTGATCAAGCGGATAATTAGTCTCGTTACTTTCTTACGCGTCTATACACGCACCTCTTCGTTTTGTCTTACCTGGAAATTAAACGGTGGCTCGTCGGTGTCTTCGTTGCTGTCGTAGTTGCTCTTACGACCTATCATCTGCAATTCCTGAATCGGATTGATACTGAAACGAAGACAGAAAGACAAGCGGGAGTAACATCATCGAGACTGGTTTGCTAACGAAAATTCAGCTTAACGTGGCGTGTTCGCACCGATTATTATTGCCGCTACTCCTGTTAGTTTTATCCTCGTGTTCCCATTCGTGGCTGGAAATGTCTATGGTGCTTTTACTTCGAAAATCTGAGCTATAATTGTCGGAGCTGCGCGTCGGGGGTGGTAGCGATTGATTAAACGGAAGAGGTGGAGGCGGTGCGTGTTTTCTAGAGCGTATCGATCCGGTACTATCGTAATTCTGGAAAGCGAGATGGCCACGAGATATTGCCGCGAATATAGGAGAAGTAAGAGAGAAAAGACAGTGGATCGAGTGATCGACGAGTGGTTTAGTGAGACTTACTGAGCGAGGATTATGAGCGTTAGCAGGTGGTACGGGACTATGGCTGCTCGATGGACGTTGCGAGCCAAAGTTATCCATTCTGCTTTGGGACGACTCGTCTGGAGGACATCGGACCGAGATATTCGGGTCTCTGGAAAACGGAGTGTCGATCAGACTCTGCCCCTCGGTCGACTGCGCCACTCGATGTGGCGAGTTCGTTGTTTGAACCTCGACGTCTGAAAAATGCAGAGCAATCCGATGTGGGAGTGAGTTCTCTTCGAGGAAAAGAGTCGCCACTCGGCTCAGGCAATCGAGATTTTATATTTTTCTTTTTTCTCTCGTGTTATTTTCGTATTATTTTCGCATTACTTGAGCGAAATAATCTTACGAGACGAGTTCGATGAAACCGCGTCGAGTCGGTCGAATTACGTACACAGAGTGTCACGGGAGGTGTGATCGTTGATTTTCATTTGGGAGACTCGATTTCCGTGCACACTCTGTATGCGTAGTCGACGAACTGGAATCGGGCAAATAGAAAGGAGAGCGATATTTGAGATGCGCGAAAGAGGTATTAAAAAATGGGATTCCGTTCTCGCGTGGGTAAAAGCGTGTCGATGCACTTCCGATTGGACGAAACAAAATGTAATAGGCACCTCTGGTACGACTGTTCCTGTTGGCCCACGGCTCTGTTTTTCTCCGTAATGGCGCGTCCCAGGCTTCGTGCTCGTCGTCAGACGCCGATGACGCGGATCTGCGAGAACGTATTTCTCAGTTGACGCCATAAGTCTCCGAAGAGTTCTTAAGCGACTCTTACTTCGAGGTAGAGACGGCACACAACGGAGAATGAAAAATAATGACAAAACAGAGCGCATACAAAAATTGCAACACGGTACACGTAGAAAAGAAAGAAGCAAGAGACATGAATAAAAATATGAACGCAGGTATCGTTGTATTTTTGTCCTAGTGTGTCTTTCTTACGGACAAGTTACGCAACAAAGCGCGACCAAGGCACAGAAAACTATGCGACAACTACATACGATACGATTAATGGCGAACGACGTCTAGTGACGAGGGTCGACACTAATTTTATTAGAACAATTTTTCTTGTCTAAGCTTTGCTATCGATTTGGCACCATTGGTGGGATTCCTTATACTAACTACGGCTAATGCGAAAAAGGAAAAGACACTGACATCGGGCCAACGTGAAATCCACTCACCTAAAACCTTTCAGTTCCATTGCCATGACGGGAAAAGGAAAGTCATGATAAAAATTGAAAGGTAACTTGTGCACTTGGGGTGGTTTCAACTGGCCTAAGTATGCGGATGACGAGATGTTCGAATCTACTTTATCTATAGATATTTGATCATTCGTCGCTGTGAGAGATGCTATCATCGCCTGATTGAATAGATGCACCTGTTGCAGAAAAATATCCAGTGAAATTTCTCTCCGCAGCGAAAGCCAATCCTTTCTCACGCGACCACCACTACTCACTTGTTGCGAAAAATGCACGAGGTCTTGATAGCGGGCTGCACGGTACCGTAGGAGGACTTGGAACATGCTCTTCGACCTCCATTTGCTGCTGTAGAATTTCATCATGTCTATCGTCTCCGGACCCATCTTCTCCTTCCCAAGAAGAGGCGCCGTCTCCTTCCTCACCACGTGACCCCTGTACGCTGTTTTCCATGTAAACACATCGGTTCGATTAAACGAGTGAAAATCGTGAAAGCATCGCGAACGAATAATCGGACATGAGACAATAGCGACTATCAGGCTCGTCAAAAAGCAAATCTCATTCTCCCTTCGCCACCACCATCCATCCTCTTCCTACCTTTCTGAATCATTATCGCTGCCTGGTCTTCCGATAGCTCCACCGTCTCCTTCCTCTTTAGGGACGCTTTCTTCACTGAAACAATTCCCGTTAAATTTCTCGTCACGAATGGAAAAAGTACGAGCCTCTCAAAAAGCGAAAGACGCGGCGAATCGGGGAATCGGCTCGCACCCAATTTTCCTTCTCTCGACGATCAGTCTACCTACCAAGATCTTTCCTTATATTCGTGATCTTCGACGCCATGCTTTTCTTCGCTAAGAACGCTCTCATCATACATTGCACCTTTACGATCTTTTTCACCTGTGTCTCGTACAAGCGCGAGAGGTATTCCTCGTTGTAATACTTTAGAAACACTTTCGTCTTCCCGATTATCCAGCCCTCCATCTTTAGCCTGATCAGTAGCAGCCGGCAATTGTCCTTGGTTATCTCGACGTTCTCGTCGAAATCGAACGCCAGGAATTGATACCTAAGGGTTAAGAATACTCTCGCATCGACGGACAAGATAATTTCAAGGGTATCCGAGCAGTAATCTACCTTCGAAGAAACTCTGGGAAAGGTATCCTGTGCGGGTAGCCGCGTTGCCTGGCTTTGGCAGTGTCAAGAACAGCCAGCGCTCTGATCTGTTGCCTGACAACGTCCCGATAAAAACCGCGAGGCGCACCTTCGAGATCGGATCTTATACACCTGACGAAATGAATGCCACCACTTCCACCGCCTATCGAAAGGTTCTTAAGGATTTCCAGGCTGACGGATTTAAAGGTGGACGCGCAGGTTCTCATTTTCCGTGACTGGGAGAATTGTCCCCTGGATGCGGTGTTATACCTCTGTTTGCAAAATAATCGGCAAATAATCACGGTTTCCGCATTTCGATCTATCCATCTCGTCAGATCACTGTCTACCTCGTTTCGCGATTTTTCTTGCCTAACGATAAAAATTGAAATGTTATTAAGCAATCTCACCCTCGGTTTCGACGTCTCCTGCATCAGCGCGCCCCATTTGCCTTTGGTGGTCGTGGTCTCCGCAACTTTCGGACATTCAACGACCACGGTCAAGCTTCCGGCCTTCGTCAGCTTGTTCGTGAACAACTCTTTCACGGTCTCGATGGTCGACAGCCTGAGCGTTTCGATCATTTCCGGCGGGACAAAGTCTCGATTCTTCTCGGCAATCTCGCTAGCGTCGTAAAGCAACTTTCCTGTATAATGAGCGACGGTAAATTCGTGAGAACTCACTGCTTTTATGTAAATACTATCCGATCGTTGCCGGATCTTGTTTATCACGTATTGGTAATCGAGCGTGTTCTTCGACGCCTCGTCGATCGTGGTGAATAAGCCTCTGTCTTTGCTCAGTAGCCTGTCTATCGCATCTTTGTTGTCGTAAAAGTGCAAACGCTGCATGGGTATTTCCTCTTCCTCTTGCTCTTGCTACGGGCCAAGATCATAAGAGATTGGAACGTTATCCGCTTACGAATAGGCTAGTTTCGCCAGACCTTACCATTTCCCAAGCGAACACCCTTTGATTGTAATAGCACTGCATCTGTTCGTTCATCGTGTTCACTATTAACTGCTCCAGCCGATTTACCGAGAAACACTCGAATCCGAAGAGGTCCATTACGTTAATCGCATATTTGTCACCGCTAAAAGGCACAGGCGTTTTAGATAATTCCGAATGGTTAGTCAGCCTCGTTTCGAAACTCACAATAAAGACCGCGTGACCGTAAATTTATGGTTGATAGTGTTTATTATCCAATCGGTTAATCGCTGATAGATCGTGTTGGCTAATACGTCCCTCGCGTCTTTCGCTTCGTCGCAGCTGTGTTTCCTGCGTATGACGCTTCCCTTCACGATCAAGCAGTAATTCAGCAACGCCCAGATAAATTTCTTCTCGTCCAGCTCGAGGAGCTGTGCGACTGGAACATGGAAAAATAGTCGAATTATCCATCACCGTGGTCGAGATAGAAATATTCTACGCCGATGCTAATACCTTTGGTCGCCGCGTCATTGTTATCCATGTCAGCTTCTCCATTGTTCCCTTCCACGAATCGAATTTCCCCGAGAATCAAGATCGCAGCGAGTATCTTCCAGATCGTTTCGTAATATTCCTCCATTTCCAAGATTTTCAGATTTTCCTTCAGTTCCTCGAACTTCACCACGTTGCCGCGTGGATCGTTACGAACCTTGAACGATCGCTTCCGTTCCGTTCCCTTCTCGCTTATCCTGAGGTAACGCAACCTCCTTCCCGGTGGTAGATGATACTGCTTCAACTTGCTCGTGCTGTCGAGGCCGTCGTAGAAGTAGTACAACACGTGGAAATTCGATTGATTTCTGTCGAGGAGATTTATCTCGTGACTACCGTGGCCAATCGATAAACGTACGATTAGATCTACGGGCAAAGTTGCAACGCAATCTCGAAATCTAATACACGAGAGTAAATTGCTAGTTCTAGCTGCACGAAATCCGGTAATAGAGCAACCTAATGCGCGCTAGCGTAAATAGCAGACCCGATCTTAACCTGTCGCGGGTAGAAACGCGCCATTTTTCTAGCTGATATAACCAAAATATGCCGCCGGAGGCTTTCCCGGAAGATCCGTACGTGGTCTGTATTTCTAACACACATCTGGTCGAGTTTGGATTTAGGGGTGTGGCAGCGTTACTGAAAGCGTGAATCACTTTGATAGCTCGTATTAATCTTGCTCCAATGTCTTGCAAGCTCTGAAATCAAACGAACAAACACCTGTCGCATGCTGGCTTCCTCTGTTTACACTTTGCTGATAATCGCTTACTTTTCCCAGGTACATGAGGTGTTCGATGAGATACATCATGTTGGTCGTTTTCCCGGAGTTACTCTCGCCGGCGAACAGAACGTGCTGAGCCTCCTCGTTGTGCAGCACGTCCTGATACGCGCTATCAGCTACGGAGTATATGTGAGGCGCGTTATCCGACCGCGACTTGAACTGATACTTCGTATGATACTGGAATCAACGAGAGAATTGAATTTAACGGGATCTCGCTGGACGGGTTCGTTCGGCGAACGATTCTTACATCCGACCCGTAAATGTCCTGCTGTTCGTTTGGATTTAAGATCAAAAGGATATCGCCGATAAAACTGTGGTAGTAACCTTGCCGCAATCTCTCGTGCAGTTCGTCCAAAATCGTGTCCTCCGTGAGGTTCTCGAGCGCGGCCAGGTCTTCCATGAACATAGGTTCCAGAGGATCCGTTTGATCTTACTCGGAACTTTACCTTCAAGAAACCTTTACGAACAATTACTTCCGCCTTCCTCTCCTGTTTACCCCTCGCACAGGCGTCCATCATCAGTACCTTGATCTCTTGAGTTAGCTGCAAGCATCGTTCGCGTTATCGCAAAATTCTTTCGCAAAATTCGCACCGTTTCGTAGCATTACCAGGTAATCGTTCTGAGGCAAGTCGGCTAGGAAGGGATGCTCTGCTATTTCCGCCATGAACGGCCTGTTGTCTGGGTTTTTCTCGAGACATCTGTAACCAGGTAGGAACGTATCGAACGGTATCATCGATGAGAAAGTACGCGAGACACGCGTGACAGAGGTACTCGTTAGCGCGGGAAACGTACTCGCCGATGAAGTCGTTGAAATTTTGCGACCAGTTGGACGGCCTGTACAAATTGGGGGGAGGATTGCGAACGATTTGGAACAAGGCTCTGGTGGGATGCATGTCTTGAAACGGGGGCTTCCCGTCTGCCAGCTCGATCGCCGTGATCCCGATCGCCCAGACGTCGGCTCTGTTTCCGTATCCGTCGCTGGAACTGGTCCCCTTGCTCATGGCTACTTCCGGTGCCATCCAACTGGGCGATCCTATGCACGTGTATCTCTTTCCCAGTTCACCTTGACACATTCTTGATAGCCCAAAATCGACCATCTTCACTTCTCCCTCTTTGGTAAGCACGATGTTGCTGCCGCGAATGTCACGGTGTATCACGTTGTTCTCGTGCAGATAAATCAGCGCCTGAGAAACACATGGTAGCCCGTTAAGATTCGAAAGAGAACGTGTAGACGAAGGCTGGACAAAGCGCGATCGAATATCTCCGGCTCGACTTTCTTCTCTTTTCGCTGCTCGCAAGCGCGATTTCGTCGGGAGAGTAGACACCGGTACCTCGTTCTTCGTGAGCATTTATTTCGCGTGTAATTTGCCGGCATTAAACGTCAACGTGGCCTGATTTACCGCACGAGCGACCGTGGACGAATCGCTACTGGGTCCATGGAACACGTACCAACGCGAACAAGAAGGCGACGTCCGAGGAGAAGAAGAAGAAGAAGGGGTTGCGTGCACTTTACGAGAAAGGATGGTAAGACGAGCGGAGAGAGAGAGAGACAAAGAGGAGGAGAAGAACGAAGAACGCAGGAAATCCTACACGTGTACGGTGTATACTCCAAAAACCATTCCTCCGTGTTCCTCGATAATCGCGTTCGATCGGAAATCGATCTGCCAAGATGAAAATCACTTTTCGCGAAACGTACGAGACACACGACAGAGACGCGATTAACGCGATTAACGTTTGGACGATAGTTCGATCGATGCTACCTTTTTGTTAATGGAAGGCACGAATAGCCGACAGGTGAATGGGTCCGTAAACGCGGAGGGTATCGATGAGAACCGTCGAAGATAGGAAGTATTCACGCGCGAGTTCATCGAGGTTTGAGGGATCAGGTTCACGAAGTTCTCACGGCGAGGATAATTAGCAGAACCCATCGATTTTACGCGGTCCCGGTGTTTTTGCAGGGAAACCGAGCCGCGAACCGCGACCGCGTATCGGGTATACCGAACGGAAAGGAAACGACGCACGATTCGAAACGGAAACGCGCGTTTTACCCTCGGCGCCGATCAGGTTGCAACGTTTGACGCGTAAATGACACCCGTCCACTCTGGTGTGTCCAGTATTTTTTTCTAATCGTTTCCTCGTGTTTGTTTCGTTTCCGCGGTTGTTCCGCGGACCGCGACGCCCGCAGAAGGCACGGAGTCGGAGAAACGTCTCGTACGATATTAAGGTAAATTATATTCCGCGAGGAAAGAGAGCGGAATTACGGAGCATTATCCCATTGTGACCGAGCGAATCCTATCCCTGCTAAAATTACAGAGCTCGAAGCGGGAAACGTTCGCGATTCGTCCGTGTCGCGACTCTCGCTTATCCCTCGGCTTATCCTTCGGGTTCTACCGTCCTTGACTGTTGCAACGCGGCCATCTCGCGCGGACACGGAGGGACGCGAGTACGCGTCGGAGGAGAACGGGACGGAAGTCCTCGCGCTCTTGATCTTCGTTGGATGCACCCGGCGAGAGAGACGGTTGTGCGGAGAAGGGTGAACCAGCGGGCAGCCTTTCATTTGCGAGCAGGTTAATTAGCGAGCTATCTCGCCTGTCTTATTTGTAATTTATACCCCGTGGAATGCGACCCATTGACGCGCGTCTTTCGCCGTCCTTCCCATGCGCCACCGATTTTCCGCCTACTCGCAGACTCGCGAATTACCCCGTCGCGACGACGACGCCGAATCGGCAATATGGCACGAACTAGCTCGGTCCGCCCTTTCTTCCTCCGTTCCTTCTTCCCCGTTTCGTGTTTCGTCGAATGCTCGCTCGAAAGCGACGCAAGGAAGATTTTGCTCACAAGAGGTACCGCGAGATCGCGATGTTTCGAGCGCTTCGTCCACCTGCGTTTCGCGAGATTTACCTGGATCACTTCCTTCAGGATGAAGCCGATGTGTTCCTCGCGCAGCTTCTTGTTCATGGCCAGCAGGCCATGCACGAGGTCCATGGCTGTCCCACCCTCGCAGAGCTGCAACCACGCGATAGGAACGATCATTGATCCTCGTCGTCGCGTTTTCTCTCGGAAAATGCGAATTAACCGTGCCACTCGCACGCGATGATACCGCGTACGTGTACCACGGTCTCGTGATACAGCTCTCTTTCCCAGTTCACCTTGACACATTCTTGATAGCCCAAAATCGACCATCTTCACTTCTCCCTCTTTGGTAAGCACGATGTTGCTGCCGCGAATGTCACGGTGTATCACGTTGTTCTCGTGCAGATAAATCAGCGCCTGAGAAACACATGGTAGCCCGTTAAGATTCGAAAGAGAACGTGTAGACGAAGGCTGGACAAAGCGCGATCGAATATCTCCGGCTCGACTTTCTTCTCTTTTCGCTGCTCGCAAGCGCGATTTCGTCGGGAGAGTAGACACCGGTACCTCGTTCTTCGTGAGCATTTATTTCGCGTGTAATTTGCCGGCATTAAACGTCAACGTGGCCTGATTTACCGCACGAGCGACCGTGGACGAATCGCTACTGGGTCCATGGAACACGTACCAACGCGAACAAGAAGGCGACGTCCGAGGAGAAGAAGAAGAAGAAGGGGTTGCGTGCACTTTACGAGAAAGGATGGTAAGACGAGCGGAGAGAGAGAGAGACAAAGAGGAGGAGAAGAACGAAGAACGCAGGAAATCCTACACGTGTACGGTGTATACTCCAAAAACCATTCCTCCGTGTTCCTCGATAATCGCGTTCGATCGGAAATCGATCTGCCAAGATGAAAATCACTTTTCGCGAAACGTACGAGACACACGACAGAGACGCGATTAACGCGATTAACGTTTGGACGATAGTTCGATCGATGCTACCTTTTTGTTAATGGAAGGCACGAATAGCCGACAGGTGAATGGGTCCGTAAACGCGGAGGGTATCGATGAGAACCGTCGAAGATAGGAAGTATTCACGCGCGAGTTCATCGAGGTTTGAGGGATCAGGTTCACGAAGTTCTCACGGCGAGGATAATTAGCAGAACCCATCGATTTTACGCGGTCCCGGTGTTTTTGCAGGGAAACCGAGCCGCGAACCGCGACCGCGTATCGGGTATACCGAACGGAAAGGAAACGACGCACGATTCGAAACGGAAACGCGCGTTTTACCCTCGGCGCCGATCAGGTTGCAACGTTTGACGCGTAAATGACACCCGTCCACTCTGGTGTGTCCAGTATTTTTTTCTAATCGTTTCCTCGTGTTTGTTTCGTTTCCGCGGTTGTTCCGCGGACCGCGACGCCCGCAGAAGGCACGGAGTCGGAGAAACGTCTCGTACGATATTAAGGTAAATTATATTCCGCGAGGAAAGAGAGCGGAATTACGGAGCATTATCCCATTGTGACCGAGCGAATCCTATCCCTGCTAAAATTACAGAGCTCGAAGCGGGAAACGTTCGCGATTCGTCCGTGTCGCGACTCTCGCTTATCCCTCGGCTTATCCTTCGGGTTCTACCGTCCTTGACTGTTGCAACGCGGCCATCTCGCGCGGACACGGAGGGACGCGAGTACGCGTCGGAGGAGAACGGGACGGAAGTCCTCGCGCTCTTGATCTTCGTTGGATGCACCCGGCGAGAGAGACGGTTGTGCGGAGAAGGGTGAACCAGCGGGCAGCCTTTCATTTGCGAGCAGGTTAATTAGCGAGCTATCTCGCCTGTCTTATTTGTAATTTATACCCCGTGGAATGCGACCCATTGACGCGCGTCTTTCGCCGTCCTTCCCATGCGCCACCGATTTTCCGCCTACTCGCAGACTCGCGAATTACCCCGTCGCGACGACGACGCCGAATCGGCAATATGGCACGAACTAGCTCGGTCCGCCCTTTCTTCCTCCGTTCCTTCTTCCCCGTTTCGTGTTTCGTCGAATGCTCGCTCGAAAGCGACGCAAGGAAGATTTTGCTCACAAGAGGTACCGCGAGATCGCGATGTTTCGAGCGCTTCGTCCACCTGCGTTTCGCGAGATTTACCTGGATCACTTCCTTCAGGATGAAGCCGATGTGTTCCTCGCGCAGCTTCTTGTTCATGGCCAGCAGGCCATGCACGAGGTCCATGGCTGTCCCACCCTCGCAGAGCTGCAACCACGCGATAGGAACGATCATTGATCCTCGTCGTCGCGTTTTCTCTCGGAAAATGCGAATTAACCGTGCCACTCGCACGCGATGATACCGCGTACGTGTACCACGGTCTCGTGATACAGCGGCGATAGAACATCGTGGCCTGGTAGCTTTCCATTCGGATAGGTAGCCGAAAGTAGCGCGATCGTAAAAGCGGCGTTAAGATACACGAGTGAGTCACTCCGGCGTACTTGTTCCTCGAATTATATCGTAATCGTTAGTTTACGGAAAGCAATCTTCGATTTGCGTCGCTGTTTCGTAGGTCGCGAAATTGCGGAAGCGATTTAAATCGTGCTACTCGAGACGGAGCTTAATTTTCCGCGAGATTGCGCGTAATTGCCGGCGCGATCTCGACATCTGGTACTGCGCGTCACGGTTCCTCCGCGTGTCTCGATCCTGGATCCCGGATTTATACCGGATTTATCCCGGATCGATCCCGGCTTTATCCCGGGCGGGCGAAAGCTCGTGTAAAAGCCGCGATTAAATTTGAATCACGTCCCGGTAAATTCGTCCGTGTAAGGGTTTCGTGGCCCCGATGAATCCGGACGGGGAGGCATTTAGCCGTACGGTACGAGCTTTAAGCGGACGGAGCAAGCACGCGATGCACGCGGTCGATGCATTCTTTCGGGCGAAAGCGCATCGAGAGCTGCACGAAAAGTTCGTCTATACGGTGCCCGTAAAACCTGCCCGCGATACGATATGAAATACCATCGGCGATAAATCTTTGGCACATTGTCGTTGCGTGTCGTCCTCCTCTTTTCCAGCTCGGTCCTCGCCTCCCGTTCTCTCCCGGTCCGTTCGCTCTGGTCTTGCCTTTGAGAACGTTTACCGAGCTTTTTACCGGGATCGATTGACTTGCAAAATCGTGGTTATTTTCTTTGTCCGCTATCCAGCCACACCGCGTCTATTGTACACCTGTTTCTTTGCCCGTGTGCCCGATGCTCGCGCGCGGGGGGGGGGGGGGGGAGGAGGCAGGGGGTGCCGAGGCAGAAGCGTATAATCATCGGCAACGAGCGATCCACGACACCGCTCTATTACCAATTTCGCTCCGACGTAGGAACATTCGTAAATATAACGTGGCGTTCGGCAAGATCGCGTTGAGCGCGATAAACGAAGAAGGGAAGGGAAGAGAGACGGAGGTACGTCGTTGGTATTTAGGGACCATGAAAGGTTGAACGTGCACGCGTATGCGTTAAATCGAATATCGACGCTTTGCTTGAGATAAGTAATAATATTTCGGGCGCACCGAGGAGGTCCACCCGTAAATTAGGGCCGCGACGTGCCAGGGCTCACCTGCGTACACGAACGAGTTTAATGATTGTTTAATGGCCGCGCGTGTCGTAAATTATCCGTGTATTCGACCGTCTCAAATGCTTGAAATTGCCTCCGGGTCCTGGCATGGGTACGTACAGCAACTCTTCCATCGCCGTTGCCTTCCGTTCTTTTCTTTTTTTCTTTCCCTCTTTCTCCTCACCCACCCCCTGCGCCCGACCCCCCGGGCCCCACCCTCGCTCCTCTTCTCCCGTGTCTGTTCGCGGTCTCCGCACTTTTCTTTCCTTTTCTTTCCTTTCCTCTCCCCCCCCTCCTCCTCCTCCTCCTCCACCTCTTCGTCCCTTTTCTTTTCTTTCCCAGAAGAATTACGATGTTAGAGGAGCGGCGTTACGGGTGTATCTCGGAATCGATGCTCGAACGCGATATAAACGTTCTCCAGGCAAATAACACCTACGTCGGGCGCGATTATACCGTGGCTGCGAGACGAACCCGCGGGCAAAGATCGACTCGTTCTATCGGGCCTTACCTCCATCACGAACCATATTTGATCGTACTCGGTCTTCTTGCCCGATCTTCGCCGGTAAATCCCGTAAAAGTCCGGCAGATTCGGATGCGCCGCCAGATCTCGGAGCACCTTGTACTCCTCCACGATCAGCGACTGCGATTCCGAAGTGAGCTTCTGCACCTTCACGGCCACCCTCTTGTTCCCTGTGAACGTGCACCACGCGCGTAGAATCGGCATTTGAAAGGTGTATCGAACGGTGCGTGTCGCGACACTGTACCTGCTTGCTGATCGATAGCCTCGAAAACGTCTCCGCACACGCCGGAACCTATGCACTCTCTGAGCAGATAACGTTTCCCGGGGTCTTGTATGCTGTCCAAACGTTGCATAGTGTTTCTTCCCAGTTCGTCGAAATCTTCGTCGTCGCCTCTGTTTCCTCCTCGTCTCTGCTGCTCTCTCCTGCCTCTCCTATCGTAGGCGTAATCGCTCATGATCTTGGCTCGTTTCTCGCGTCGCTGGCTGAAACATCGTGAAACGAGAAACAGGGAAAAGAGAGAACGAAATCGCCAGGTTCGTTTAAACGGATGAAAACGAACGAGAGGGAAATGTTGTGCCTTTTCAAGCAGCGCCAAGGGAGGAACAATCGCGGGATCGATCGGCATCGAGAGGAAAAGAAACGATTCTACGGTGCAGAGGACGCGATGAAAATCCAACGGCGCGAGGGGGGGCAAGGGAGAAGAGAGGAGAGGGAAAACGAGAGGAAAAAGGGAAAGAATAAAATTTAAACGGTTCCGATCGAGTTGCGTGGAGCGAAAACCTCTGGCAGGCGCATCGGACGGAAACTCGGAATGACAAAAAGTTCATTAATTTTGTTCTCGTTTCCACGATAGAGTGCTCGTCGATGCAGCGGCACAGGAAGAGGTCGTCGCGTACCTCTTCACACTCACGGGAAAGCAGGACCGCGGTGGTGCCTCTTTCCATCTGTTCGAACGACGAGAAGGTCGAGAATGACTCTTCGAAGAGAACGCTCTACGGATTTTTTACGAGAGGCCAGGTTCGGCCGGTCGAGGGTTTCACGGCGCATCGGCACAAAGGTGAGTGCTAATTATATTCTTTCTCGAGTGCCGCGTGAACGAGTGGTAATCGCTAATTAGTAGCTCGCTTCCTGAAAGCTTCCACGAGGGAAGGCTAAAGCTGCGCCAGGAATTCGAAAGATATCGCGCGTTCGGCACGGCATCGGAAATCATCGCGTTCCTCCCTCGATCTCGCGTCTGCTTATTAGACGTTATTTCCTCCTGCCTGCTATTCTTCTCTTTTTCTCCCGGGCACGAAGTCGTTACAGTTGTACCGATTCGTTGTTCGCCGTGTAACCGCGACGCGAGGCAACGTACGACGGAACTTGCGGGTTTTCCGTACCTTTCGTCCACACCCCTAACGCGCGCTGTCTCCCCTAGACGGGGAGGATTTCCACGATTTTTCAGCCGCAACACCGCAATGGGATCGCGTCACGACCACGATGACGCAGTGGCAGGTAGGAATTTCATCTTGGACGAATCGGATTGATTCGCAAACATGAGCTTTGCAGTTTTTCTTTCGTCGTTTACATCCCCGTCGGTACTTGTAGGGCTGCGGAAACGTTGCAGGGTAATGCACATCCCATTTATCGGATCCTACGGATTGCGTAAGAGTATTTAATGGGCTAGCCGAGTCCGTGAGTTACGAGTGGCTCGGTTAGCTGCTTTACCAAAGACACGATCGATCCGCTGCGTGGACCTCCGTTGTTTCTGTCCGATGTATACCGGCATTATCGCGTGGGCAGTTGATAAGCTTCGTTGACACGAAACTGCGTATGGAAATATCTCGGGGTTACCGGATCGTTAGTGACAGCGGCGTAATCCTCTGGTCGAATTCATTAGCCGAGTTTACGCGGTAACTGGCGCAGTTTAGCGACGCAGCGCGTTTGACCCGCTGTCCGCGATTGCTGGATCGAGGGCTTTCTCTGGACTCGCGGCGCGATGGCGCGCGGAGGATCGCGGCGTACCCGCGAGAAAACTCGGCGAGGAAAGGCCCCTGCGGAGAGGAGAGGAGAGAGGCGTGGGACGGGGTTCGAGTAACGAGAGGATTCGCGTCGTTAGCCAATTCATTTATTCCCGGTGGGTCGGCGCTCGTCCGGCATAATCCGTCGATTTGTCGGCGCGGCGTGTCTCGTGTAATGCTGCTTCTTGCCGCTTCTTGCCGCTTGTAATCGAAGAGGGAAAGGGAAAGGGAGAAAGGGCAAGGTAGCGAAGGCGGGAGCGAGAGGGCGACGCGTCACTGACTATATGTGAACGAACGGACGTAAGAAACTCGGGTTGATCCACGATGTCCACACGATGGTTCTCTTCTGCTCGTATGCGATACGACGCTGTGTTCTCCTCTCCGCTTCCTCTCTCTCCCTCGGTTTTCTCCGAGTGGTCTCGCGAACCGAGAGCGCGCCTTGTCCCTCGCCCTCCTCCGCTTCGGCTTCTTCCTTTTCCTCGTTGTTGGCCGTCGAGCGGTGTGCAGGTTTATCGGTACGACAGGGCGTTAAATTATTGATGCCCGACTGCGCGTCGCGAGAAGACGAACGAGAAGAAAGGGAGAAGGGTAGCGAGGTAAGGACGGGTCGTCCCGTGATTTCAGAAAAAGCTTTCCGTGCCACTCGGTCCACGTCGCTCCTCTCTCTCTCTCTCTCCTCTCTCTTTACCTTCGTCTTCGTTCTCGCGATGGGCCGCGATGCGCGCGAGTCACGTCCTCTCTCTTTTCTTCTCTCCCTCGTCGGCCGTGGCCGATCGCGAACCCGTGCAGGGCTCGCGCTCTTTAAAAGGGAACGGACCGAGTGGGGGCGACGAAACGCTCGTTGTGGGAAAGTTTGGCTCGCGGCCGCGGACCCCGCGGGCCCCGCCATCCGATTCACTCGGATCCGATCGAGAATCGCTCGAATTTCCACGCGTCCATCTCGTCTTTCCCTTCCTTCCCCGATAAGACTGTCGCGCGAAACGAAACGAAACGAAACGAAACGAAACGAAAGGAAAGGAAAGGAAAGGAAAGGAAGGGCGGGCTCGGAGTTTCGAACGCGCGCTCCCCGAGGAGATCCGTGTGGGAAAGTTGATATTCGTTGGCCGAGGAAGGTCCCCTGCTATAGCGCCGGAATGTTAGCACCGCGAATCCCTGGGAAGAAGCTGCGACGCCGGTAGTGGCGGTGGAAGAAGAAGAAGAAGAGGAAGAAAAAGAGGCGCAGAAGCCGAAAACGATCGGCAGCCGACCGGTTCGGACCGGTTGAAAAGGGTTCGACACTCCTTTGGCCGGAAAGCACGGTAAACTGGTGACAAGTGGCTCGTTTCTCTGGCTTTTCTGCTCCTCCGCGGGTACGTCTCGTCTCGTACCTTTAAACGCGACGCGCCTCTCGGCTCCGTTACTCGGAAAAACTAGTATAGAGGCAAATCGAGGATCTTTCTCGTTTTGTTCGGCCATATCGCGCCGCCTCGTTCTCCGTGGAAAAACCGGCGCGTATCGGTCCCCGCGACGGATATCGACGAGACGTCGCGGTCGAAGACGTCGCGCGCGGTCTTCACCGTCAGGCACGAGGCTTCCGCTTCTTGCCCTCGAATCTCTCCGTCTCTCCGCCTACCAGCTCTTTTTCCCTCCGCTACCTTTTACAGATTCTCCGAGATCGATCCTTTCGGCAGATAACGCGTCCACCTCTTTGGGATTCCGAGGCGGAGGTGTCGCTGTTCTCGCGATCGAGCGCGAGGATCGAAAAATCGCTCGTTCGTTGCCGGTCGTACGTTATTTCCGTCAGGGGGTTAATCGATACCGAGAATCTCGCCGCTGTTCTTCTTCCTCGAAGCTCATGCAACATTTAACTTTCCGCTATATTCTTCTTCGAGCTCGCGGCTCGCGCTTGCTATTCCCTCTTCTCTTTCTTTCGCTCTTGTCTTACCACCGTGTACCTCGTGTCGTTTCTTCCTTTTTTTTTCTCTCTCTCCCCCTCGGTCGTCTCTTCTCGTTCTCTCGTTGGAAATACCGATACGTCGGTCCGACTACCGCGTGTCCGTCTTCGTCATTCTTGCTCGGCCGAAGTTGGCTCGAGACGACACCTGCCTGGATTTACCTCCGTGCTAGCTGCGCCGCTACGAGACGAAGACGCTC
>NW_016908877.1:441511-482659 GCF_001483705.2 Eufriesea mexicana | reverse complement strand
TCCCCTCCGAGGGCTCGCGACTCGCCTGCCTTCTCCTGTCCTCTGCCTTTCTCTCCGTATTTACGCGTTTCTCTCTTTTTCCCGGCGTCTTGGCAAAACATCCTGAAACACATGTTCCGGCACCTTCGAGTCGCGCACCGTGGAACGTAAAGCACCTCGCATATACACCTCGTTCCCTTTTTCCGTTCTTCCTCCATCTCCTCCTCCTCCTCCTCCTCTTCCTCCTCCTCCTCTTCCTTCTCTTCTTTTCCTTTCCCTCGCCGACACTCTTCGCGAACATCCTCTTTTCCCCTCTGCTCGGCCGGCGTGCAGCGAGACTCGTTAATTACGGCATTATTCGCGCGATCCGAAAACGATAAAGGGTGTCCCGGCGAGGGAAGCTCGCGATCTTCTGGCATCCCAAAGGAGTCGGTCGCGATACCGCGGCTCCTCTCTCTCTCTCGAGAGAGAGAGAGAGAGAGAGAGAGAGACAGGGTTCGAGGCCACGATCGGGATAAATATCGTGGAATTCCACTGGTGTGCTGGTCGATCGGTTTCCGTCGAATGGGATTCGCGTCGAGTCGCGGATCAGAAGACCGGTGAGAGCGACGCGAGATCGCGGAAACGATAGGTACGATCGAAGGATCTATCCGTTCCACTGTTCACGCGGGGTACTCGGATCGGAGGACGAGTTCCTTGGTAGGTTCGTTGGTCATTCTCGTCATCGGTTTGCCGAGAGCCGACGCGCTACCGAGGACTTTGCAAGATCCAGCGACGGACGAAACGAAGGGTTTTCACGGAAGGTGCAAAACACTTACTCGTAAGGGACAAGTAACGGGGGGTGCTCTTAGCGTGGCTCGCGATGAAACTCACCTCTAATTAAAACGTCTGGCAGGTTGTGCAGGCCCTGCGGCGTCCACCCTCGCAATGCTCGCAATGCTCGTGTGCCGGAGTAAGAGCCGAGCTCTACGACGCTCGTGCAGGGCGGCAGTCACGATTGCGTCGAGGGGGTGCTGCTGGGGAGGGGTGCTTGGCTTCCATGATCCAATAACGCCGACTTAATTAACTAACTGCTAACTCGCAAGCCTGTTAGCTCATTGATTTCGTTCCCGAGATCGTCGTCCAGCCCCGACTCTTTCTCCTTCTCTCGACGTATGTAGATGAGTCTTCTCTTCTTCCTCCTCGCCACTTATTCCTTTCGAGGACGCGTTCCTGCTTTGTCCCTATTATCCCTCGAGCACGAATTTTTCGATAAATTTCCCCGTTCTTCCGCATCGCGGCACTCTTCCTCGAGAGATCCGTTCATCGAGAGCTTTCGCGTTTCGATCGGATCGGAGAATGTTCCAGCCTCGTGGATTATCGGCGAGCGAGCGGAACGTGTAGCGAATCGCGAAGTGCAAGGGCACGCGGGAATAATTGTCGCTCGGCATAGAGGTATCTATCGGTAAAAAAAAGTCTCGCGACGTTTTCCCGCTTCTAATCTCGTTGGCTGGATCGATGCGGCTTGAAAAAGATCTAGCGAGGGTCGCGCGATAAATTAATGCGCTTTATCCCGGCTTCTTCAGGGTCGTCCTGACTCGCATAGTTGTCAAAGGGAGCCGCGGTTAATGCGAATACGCGTCGTGCCGCGACGCGACGCGACGTCGCGCGTCTTCTTGCAGGGACCCGCGCGTTTCGTCGCGATCCCCAACGTCGGATCATCTCTCTCCTTCGTACTCTCCGTGTATCCTCGTCGATTTCCCGCCAAAACGTGGATAAAATATTCGTGGAAAAGCGGAATTGCACAGAAATCGTATTCCGCGTACTTTCGTTTACATTGCAGCTCGAAAGCATCGAAGAGAGATCTCGAAGCCGTGTACGGGAGATGGTTTGAAAATTGAATGGTAACGCTTTGGATTATCCACTATCGAAGTCGCGGCGAGCAGCGACCGGTGGAAAATACGATTAGGAAAGTCCTCGTCCGATTTCGGTCGCTAATCTAATCGGAATCCTAGTCACCGAGCATAGTCTGGAGAACCTAATTTGCCATCGGTGAATTCCTGGGGCTTTCAGCGAGTTTACTCGAACGGTTGAGCTTGCGAAGCTCGATACCGGCGGTTGCGGGGAATAATCGGAATCGGTATCGAACGGAGAAGACTCTGGCTGCGATTACTCGCGGCGGAGAACGAGAGAGGCTAGGGAGATTGGAGGCGGATCGAAAACGAAAGCTGAAACGCGAGCTAAACGATATCGAGTCATACGCTGGCGATGTTTCGCAATACCGTTGAAATGGTATTTTCGCGTGGCATGTAAGTGGGATTGGCACAGATTTTTCCAAGGTTTTAACATGGGACAATTTATCGTTCGATCGATGGAAAAGAAGGTCGAACGAATCTATCGGTGCAAGGAATAAAAGTATCGGAAAGGCTTCGGTCATCTGTAAATCTGTCCGAAAGAGTTACGCTTTCGAGCGATTTCTGTGTAAGGGAACCGTTTGTAATCGGCCGCCTATCGTCGGCCGCGATTCCGTCGCGATCGAGCCGCGACCATAAGAGGGGAAGAAATAGGCCAATCGTCGGTCAAAGGAACTCTTTATTGTACGCGCATTATTAAATTGTATACAATCGCACCCATTCCGAATCTTACACACGCACATTGCTTCTTCTAATAATACTGTGGCGGAGGTGTTACAGTTGCTGTGGATATTCAAATTATCTACTAATTAAATAGATGCAACGTTATAAATAAATTATTGGCCCGCTTAATCTACCAATTAAATTACGTTACTCGCGCGATTAAGAACAATTATATCCGTTGTTGTGTTTTGCGGCACGAACGCTCCGCGGCGTAATTACCGGCGTCGGAGCGACGAGCCTCGCAAGTGTACCGAGCGTGAATAAAAAGTACGGAGACGAGTCGACGTCGACTCTGTCTGTCACGGCTGATTTTCGCGTCGTGTCCGTTTTCCAATTTAAATCACGCCTCGCGCCGTTAAAACCCGTCCGTCGTCCGTCGTACCCTTAAAATCAGCCAACTCTCAACGACGAGATTCGAGCGGATCTATCGCTGCATCGTCCGTCGAACAAACGACCCCGCGTGGTTGCTTCACTTGCAAACCGTGATCCACTCTTCCACGGTACAGTTCTGACATTGCACGTAGCAACACCAATGAAACTTACACCTGCACCTCTCCACGCGCCGCTGTCTGACGACGTTGTAGCCTCTGCCGCAGCACAGGCTGCCGCATCCGTCTCCGCCGGAACTGGTCTTGTTGCATCTCCGACCGGCGGTGCCCGGGATGTCCGCGGTTTGATCCCTCTCGCAGAAATTCGGCGACTTTTGGTAGTAAAATAGCTGTTTCGCGAGATCTCGCGGCCTCCTCTTCCGACCGCCGCCGTTTCCTCCCCCGCCCCCGCCGCCGCCCCCTGATCCTCCGCGATGCTTCCTCTGCCTCTGACGGTCCGGCCTCCTCCTTCGCGATCCTCTCACTCTGGTCAAAGGGGTCACGCTGCCCAGGTTGCTCTGCGCGACCAGCACTGCGTTCCGGAAGCGATCCTTCAGCGTTTTCCCGACTATCCGGAAGTCTGGCGCGACTTTCCAACAGGTCTTGAGCTCGCAGGAACCAGACATACCGTGGCATTTGCAGCGCACTTGCATGTTGCTGGCCACCGCCTGAAACGGCGAACCGATCTATGGTGGTGATGGTGGTGGTGGTGGTGGTGTGATCGCGACGAGGGGAAGAGGGTGGCCGAAGAGGAGGCCAAGGTTTGGCGAATTAAACGGACAAGCAATGGCGCGATGGAAGCGGGGGGTAAGAAGAAAGACGTGGAAGGAGGGGGGGGGGGAAAGTACAGGGTGGCTGTCGACGAACGGTTACGAACCGCGGTTCGGCGCAGCGAGTGCGCCGAGTGGTCAAGAGTCGCATGAACAGCGGCTGAAGAGAAAGGGGGCAATTTCTTTTAAACAAAGAGGTGTCGCGTACAAAACAGTTAATGAGTCTACGACTGGGTGGTCCAGCCCCGGGCTTCGTCTTAATAACGTCGAGGCGAGACCGAGCGTGGAGAGGCGCATGGTGGAGAGGAACGGACTCGGCTGTACTCTCCTACTCCTCCTCTCCACCACCCCTATTCGTCGCTTTCTTTTTCTCTCCCGCTCTCCCTGTGCCCCCTTCTTTTCTTTCTTTTCGCGTTGCTCTAGCACCGGCATGCAAGAATCACCGTTAAAACGCGAGGAATCAGCGGAACCTGACGGAACGAACAAAAATACCGGGAGAAGAAGTATATTGTCACGGAATGAAATATTTATCGCGAGAGAGCAAGACTCGGGAGAAGGAAGACCAAGGACGGGGGACATAGAGGGAGAATGAAAGGGAAGATTAATCAAACGGCTTACCAAGCGGCCAGCTTGATTGTTGTGGAGATTGACCGTCGACTGTATATCCCCGGCCCTCTCGCGCGTATCTAGGAACTGTCTCGAGAACTCCATGCCGTAGTCGAGGTTGTGAGAGCAGCCGCCCCACTTCCATTGGGTGCCCCTGGCCTTGGCAGGCGGCTTACCCTTGTAGCTCGACGGGTCGCATCCGCAGGAGAGCAATCGTCCCATGCTGCACGCGCGGGCCACGCTGTGCGCCACCCCGGCTGCGGAAATCGCGAACGCGAACGCGGTCTCCCTGTAACCTGCAACCAACCAGTCCTCTCCTTCCATTTTCCCATCCACTTTCTCCCTCTCTCTCTCTCTCTTCTCCCCCGTTTATCGTTTTCCTCGACCACGTCGAAATCGACCGGTTCGCCGAGCTCGAGGCTACTATACATGTATATATATATATATATATCCGGTACCGATGTACCGTTTCGACCGTCTGGTCGAAGATAGCGGAAGGACGGTTTTCGTATAGAGGATGCCAGCGAAGAGGGGTATGATCGAGACACGCGGACCGGTTAGCAAATTGCTGCTCGTCCACGGTGACGCCGGCCTACGGACGACGAGTGTAATGTACGCAACGCGACAGCGGCGATCGCGTTCGTCGCTTCTACCGTGAGCGAGGAGAACGCGAAGCAGCGGGACACCGTGGAGCCGAGCTTCCGTAGAAGGAGCTTCGGTAGCGAGTTCGACGGATCGTTGGACGGATCGGCCGACAGACAGCCATCAGACGAAGTTCAGAGGTAGATTATTCAGCCGTCCGTCAAAACAAAGCGTGGCCATCAGCAGCGGCGGCCGGCGGGCATTCATTGACTGCATGTATAAGCGATCTCACGCTGGGGTTCCCGAAGACGCAATGCCAAACTCTGTCAGCGATCGCCGCGCCGTCCAGCGATCCCGCCGTTTTACGCCCGTTTTACGCTCGCCTCCATCTTCCGTCTACTCGCGACGGTGTCCGACGATCGCGTAATCGTCTGCCGCGATCTTGGTCGCGCGAGAACTCGCGATCGTGCGCGTTGAGACGATACGCCGCGACGGGAGCAGAGACGAAGAGGATGGAAGCGGTGCTGGAACGCGTGGCGGATTCCGCTTGGCGCTCGCGGTAGAATTTGGAAATTCGTCCATCGCGGAATAAAAGGTTTAGGTTGGACCAGTTCGATAAGTAATGCGACGTCAAACGCACTTTTTCTTCGCTACCTCCAAGGCCTCTCGTCTCCGAAGCGTCGCTGGAGTCGGATTGACGGATGGCCGATCGTCAAACCGCAATGGTGGCTGTCAACTTACAAACGATACGACACACGACTGCCGGCGGGCACGGAATACGCGGTCGAAACTGTCCCTTTCTCCTCCACTGTTCGACAATGCCCACACATTACTCTACCCCACCTCTCAGGCCACGAAAGAGCTACTCCAATCCACGAATACCGGGCGGTATTTGCAGTATTCATGAGAGCGAGATACCGGGGAGACGCGCTAAAGGCACATTCGAAAGGATTTGTGGTATTCGTTCTCGACACCCGATGAGCCACTGCGCTGTCGTTACGTCGTCCCCCTTCGACAAGCAGCCCTTTTGTTCGTTCCGTTTCGAGACCACGTTCCGAACGCGACTCGCGTCAAGGCCCGGCCAACAAACTGCGCCGTCTATCCGCTGCGCGATTTTCAGCGGTTCCCTCTAATTTCTCCGGCGACGCTTCTACTCTCCGTTTCCTCGCCCGTCGGTTCCACGATCGAGTGTTGACCGTGGAGCGCGCCATGTCCGGATGAAACTCGGATCGCGATTTCGTTCGAGGTTCTCCGAATGTCTCCTTTTGCTCACGGGAGATGTTCCGCCGGCCGGGGAATCGTGGTTGGAACGGACGCGACGGATCCGTGGACGAGCACGATCGAGCGACAGGACGGATCCGTTTCGGTGAACGAGATCGGACAGCCGGTGCTCGATTACGTCGCCCTTCGTCGAGCGTACGAAACCCGGCGACGTTAAAGAGTCGACACTCGGCGAGGCATCACGAGGAGGAGGAGGAGGAGGAGGAGGAGGAGGAGGATGAGGAGCGCGGATTTTTTGGAGATCGTCGGCCCGATAGAAACGTCGACGACGAAGAACGATCGAGGGGTTCGGAGCCGTCTCGTGGCTGCTCGCGCGTGTTTCAGCGCGTCCGCGAGCGGCGGATATCGCGTGCTCCGTTTCGGAGGATGATAACCTTCTTCGTCCGGCAAGGACCGGCTTTCCAGTCGAAAGAGAACGAAAACAGCTCTTTATATGGGCTGACGGTGGGAGGGGTGGCTGAAAGCTTGCGCTTTATACGGCTATTGGCAGCAACTGTTTTATAATGCAGATAACCGTTGGAGGGCTGCAGCAGCTACTGTAACTGCCGTTTGCTGTTGCTGCTTCTGCTTCTGCTTCTGCTGCTGCTGCTGCTGCTGCTCGGTGGTAAGAGGAGCACAGGGGACTCGTAATAAATCCTCCACGGGGAGTTGTACGTCTCTTCTGTCGGACAGTGGAGAAGCCGAGGTGGAAGGAAGAAGAGAACGAGGCTGAGGTGCACAACGGAGGGCCACGCTGCCTCTTTACTCTTCGGCTCTTGACGCAGGCACGCGGTGACGGATGGCGCACAGGCCTTACCCTGCTACCCTATGTCAAGCCCAAATCACTGTTTAGATAACTCAATAGATAGCGTAGCGGGTACGCGCTCGGTAATGTTTACGGGAGCGTGCGCCTTCTTCTTTTCCGTCGGTGTCGGAACCGCTTTAACGCTTGTCTTAACCCTTCGGTGACGAACTTTGACTCGTATCGTCCGGCCATTCCCGGCCGGATCCCTATCTCCCGCGGTCGCGTAGATGGCGGTGTTGAGTTACGCGATTTCGCGTCCAACGTCTCCGGCGATCGGAGATGCTGCGATTCGCAAAGTCGGAGACCCAGTCTCGTCGTATTTACGATCGTAAACACCGCGCGGCTCTGCCTTCCCGTGGAATACGCACGAGCGACCAGTGTACCCGGGGCTGCTAGTAGGTCGCCTTGTGTGGGCCCGTGGGGCCGGAGCAGAAGAAGAGAAAGAGCAGCAGGACCGTTTCGTGTACATTTCATAATACATTAAGTCGTTTTGCCGGGGTTTAACGAATACGTGGCAAAAGTGAGACGTGGCGAAGGACAGGGCGCGGGAGAGGCGAAGGGGACTGGCGAGAGCGAGAGAGAGAGAGAGAGAGAGCGAGGAGACGAGGTAACGGGGCGACCTGTAGCCAAGAGAATGGAAGAAGGAGCAACGAGAGGACCGTGTCCGAGAGATTTAACGACGCGCGTTCTCCTCGAGATACGTAGCCAGCACGAATTTGACACGGTGGATTTCTCGAACGACCGCGGACCCTCACCTGGCCACCGATGTCGTCCTTAAAAAGCTGGAACCGTTGGTAATGGTGAAGTACGGGCCGTTTCTCGGAAGCTGCTGCCCTCTGACTTCCAAGTCGAACTCGAGCCGCGATCGAGCCTTCTCCTCGAACGGATAATCGGCGAATCGACCTCCTCCGGTCTTTCCTCGAAAATCGGACAACTCGCAGACTAATTGTAAGTATGTACGCAGCGGACTCGCGGTTTACCCTCCGCTTCGGGACCACACCGCGCGATTCGTGGACGGTTCGCGAGACTCCGCGTGGTATCGCGTGGCAGGAGCGAAGGAGCTTGGATGCGGAGCGGAGTCGAAATAACTCGGGAAAAAGTCGTGGAATCGACACCTCTTGTTGGCCGGTGAGCAAAAAAAGGTGTACCGATCCACGGAGACAGATAACGAGAAGACAGACGTGGCGGGCACCGAGATCGTGGCTGCGGACGATCTTAAGCTTTCAGGTCAGGTGCGCTCGATGTCGCGCTCTCGCGCACTCGTCCGACACGATATATGTTTCCTCTTTCGACGCACGTACGCGCCACGACGAATTTATATGTCACACTGGAATAGGACAGTCGAGGGGGCAATCTCTTTTCTTCTTGTCTCGCCCGGTCTCTCCTCCTGCTCCCGCCCGTGGATTTGGGACAGGTTCTCGGAGCTGGTCGCAACTAAGGCACACACCGTATATTCTGATTTAAGGAAGCACACCGTCTCTCGCCTACGCCGGTTCGTCGACGTCGACGACGTCGTAAAAGATTTCACCTTTTCCCCCGGTTTCCGTGCCCCGATCTGCTCTCCTCCGCCGAGTAACGCACACCGTTTCCCTACGTTGCCTATGTTCGCGGTCCTTTGAATGTTTTCTCCCTCTTTTGCCTTTCTTTGCTCTCTAGGCCGTGCAACTTTTCGTCCTAGTCTTCGTCTTCGTCTTCGTCTTCGTCTTCGTCTCCGTCATCGTCGATCGTTTCTTACCTCTCTGAAGGAGATTTCTTTGCTCTCTAGGCCGTGCAACTTTTCGTCCTAGTCTTCGTCTTCGTCTTCGTCTTCGTCTCCGTCTCCGTCATCGTCGTCGTCAAGATCGTCGTCGTTTCTTACCTCTCTGAAGGAGGACGCTGCTCTGCTGAGTCCTGCTGCTAGGCGTGAGGGATGAACAGTTCCACCTGTGCCACATGAACTGATGCTGACACTCGGATATGGCCATTTGCAGGCCTTTGATCGCGGCCACCGTCACGTCAGGATTTCTGTGGCATAGCTCGCGTTGCTCCTTCGTTAGCCCAGGAATACCGTTGCAGACCACGGCATTGCCGCTCACCCAATCGTCCACGGAGTTGCTCATTAAGCAGGTCGCGCTGCAAATCAAACAGAAATTTACCAATTAAACTTGTCCCCTGCCTCGGAACGTCCCCTTCGATTCGCGGATATGGCCGGTTTTTCGTGAAAGTCGTCGCGCGCGTTCGATCGCTTTGAGTGATTCCGCGTCCAGGGAATTTAGCCGAAGACATTCCTCGTGCTTATGGCACGCCGCAATCTCCTTTCGATCCCTCGTTTCGCTCTCCGCAACTGTTACCACGTGTTCAACCTCCGTTATCGAATTCCCGATCGCGAACGCGGCCGCTTTTGGATTCATCGTTGATTAATCGAACCCTGGCTTCGAGTAGCCGAAACGTAAAATCGTCGTACAACCGTTGTACAACCGATAAGCCCACGGGATCGAGTTCGTTGCACCGGGTGCTTTGATACGCGTTTGCATCTAGCACGCGTCGTCTGCTTTCCTTTAGACCATTTTACGAGGCCGAGGTCAAAGACGCGATAGGCTCTCAAAGAGCCAGCCGAATAATATCTGCTCGTCTTTTTCGTGCCGCGTATACGTATTATATACATATGTATACCTATATACCCACGTATCCCCGTGCTTCTGCGTATCGCTCGTTTCAGTTGCCTACCCTTTTTCCAGCCCCCATTCGTCCTGTGTCCTTTCGCATCGTCGCGATAACGCCATTCGTATCTCGGAAGAAGAGCTCTTAAAGCGCTATCTTAAGCGACAGCTTCTACTTAATGGTGGCGCGTTACGAGCTACCCGGTGTTAATTAATTTCCAGATGAAAAAGGGGCGAGGCGGAGGGAAACCGGTGGCAGGCTGCGCGATATTCGAGCGGATCGCGCGACGGTTGGCAAGGCAGCTCGGTTCCGTCGAGGCGCCGTGCTCGTTTCGAAGGGTGTAACAGCGTCGTCGCGTTCCGTCGCGTTCCGTCGCGACAACGGAATCGCCGTAAGGTAAAGAGGGTTTGTGGTCCAGCCACGCCGCGCCGGTGTTTATTTGCTCGCGGCCAGTCGGAGTGGTCAATTTTTTTGCCCAGGGTTCCCGAGGTCTCTCGGAGTCTGGAAGGATGTCACGGACGGGTGCAAGATTCTCGGTGGGTCTGTGGTTATCTGCGGGTACAAATTAGTCGACGAGCTTCTCCTAAAGTAAAAGCTGTGTATAGCACCCGCGCGAACGTGGAAAAGAGAGAAAAGAGAGATATAAAGGGATCTCGAGGACAAAAGAAAAAGGAGA
Source organism: Eufriesea mexicana (assembly GCF_001483705.2). NCBI lineage: Eukaryota > Metazoa > Arthropoda > Insecta > Hymenoptera > Apidae > Eufriesea > Eufriesea mexicana. The sequence goes on along the minus strand of NW_016908877.1, from coordinate 472,358 downwards.
ACGTATCCGGAGGATGCGGACGATGCGGGGAAGATGGTGATGGTGGCGGCGGTGGTGGTGGTGGTGGTGGTGGTGGTGGTGGCGAGGAGAAGGTCCTGGCAGCTCGGTTTCTGCGTAGTGTGGGAAAGGACGGTGGAGGAAGAGCGAGATTTTAGGGTCGCAGAGGTTATTGAGGGCTCCCATTACCGATACACCGTTGCATCGCTGTTATCTTTCGCGCTATTGATGATCTACCGAAAGCAGATTAATGATCTTTACTCCTCGAAACAAATTACCAAAGACATCGCGTACCTGTGCCAGTCTGACCGAGTCCAGGGATTCCTTCCGTTACCTTTCCCCTCCATTACTCCTTTGTTGTTTCTCATTTTTACCCTTCCCTCGGTTTTTTCTCCCGTTGTCGCGTTGTCGGGCAAACAGATAGACTGCCGCGGTCTTTATCGTGCAGCTTCTTCGTGTACGCGCGTGCACATACACACACACACACGCGCGCGCGCGTAGGTACGCGTACGAGTGTACCGCGCGTGCAACTACGTATCGAGGAAATATGTAATAAGGCAGAGGAAGGTCGATCTCGGTTCATATCTTTGGATCGTGTTCTCCGAACTCGTGGGAAATCGTCGAGCAAATCAAAGGTCGAAGACGCGAGAGCGCGTCCTGCATTTTTGCAATGATCCAAGGGGTCGCCGAAGAATCCAAGATGGCGTCGGGGATGCACGTGTTTTATTTAACTTGTTCGCGAGGAAACAGATGAGAAAGAGCGAGAGGGGCAGGGAGAGAGAATCACGGAACGGAATTTCGCGTTTAATGGAGGTATACCCGCGGAGAGAGAACTCGTTACGAGTGACTCGCGAGAATTCCTGCGGTAGATATCGAATCGCTTTGCTTCTCTTATTTTCGCGCGAGGCGAAGGGGTCGCTTTCTTCCTCCGCTCTCGTCTCTCGGTATCGTCGATCGACGATCGTCGGAACGTCGTCGACGGGTAACGAGATCGAGAACGCGTCGTAGCCGCGTAACGGCGACGAATTCTATCCGACGTCGAGCGGAATTGGCGCAACGGTGACGGGGTGCTAAACGGCCGTGTCGCGCAAACTGGTTTATCGACCATTACATCACGGGAATTATTCGATGCCGTAATTCAATGCCGTTCCGTAAATACGCTGAAGCGCACACGTGCCTATATCTACGCGCGTGCATGCGAGCAGCGTGTCGGTGCACGTACGGCCTTGTTCCCGGATGCTGTTTGTAATTATTTACGAGGAGCCGCGTGGGCACGAAGGAGAGTACGCCGGACGGTTGGTCGTGGTCGGACCGCGTCTTAGGTACGCCTGTAGGCACCTCTATCTCAAAGACACAACATTGTCACAGATAGTCGAGGATGTTTGTCGTTTCGTGTACCGAGGACGAGCGCGAATCGTATTCTTGGAAGTAACCAGCCGAGGAATTTATCGCGATTCCAGGAACCGTCCTCCGCGTTTAACTCCGCGTCCCGGAAAACGGCCGATTTCCACCGCTGCCCGGTTAAGAATATCGCCGGCAACACGCGAAACGAGCCCCAGCCGGCCGAGTGTTCCTTTGGCCAAAGAAAGATTCGATTAGAGCGTGCAAGGCGTTCGACACAGTGTGCCAGCCAGATCGGAGAGGTATAATGAAGATCACAGCGGGATCGTTCGTTGTTCGTGGCACGGAGCTGCTCGAAAGGGCCTATTTGCACTCCGTCATTGTGCTCCGCTCCGAACCGTCGATACGGCCGCCGCCGCCGCCGCCGTCGTCGTTTTCTCCACCGGGTCTGTCTCTCTATTGACAGATTTTTCCCGGCACAGGCGGAAAGGGAGAGAAAGACGAGCGGAGAAAACGAGCACGGAGGAGAAACGAATCCGAGTCGCGCTCCCGTCTTCTCCATCTTTGCCGACCGAATGGAACAAGGTCGCCTCTTCCTCTTTGCGACATCTTCGTCGCATACTTTCTTTCTCCTTTCTCCTCGCGTCTCGTCTCGTTCCTCGACAGGAATAAACACGTATCCGGCGATGACGAGACTTCGATCATCGGATACAACCGGATGGAAAGATGGACGCCGAGTTTCGCGCGATTAGATGGTCCTCGGCTATATTCGACTTTCGATTTATCTTCCCCGCGCGGCATACGATCGCCGTGACTTATTAGAAACTAAATAAATACACGGAACAAAGGGCCGAGACTCAACAAGACGCGACACGAGATATCGGCGAGAGGACATAAATAATTGGGTGGAGGAGTCGGTATAATAACAAATGAACGGGATAAGATAAAACGGGTGGTGGATGGTTAGGCGATGACACTCGGCGATGGATGGAAACGTATCTCGACGCGGTACTTACCGACGATTCTCGAAGAGAATCAGCAACAAGGCAATGGTGGGTCCGATTCTAATGGCGATCCTAGACGGTGGTCCTTCGTAGACGCGTCCTGATCGAGAAGGAGGCATCCTGTCATCGCCCCGAGGACGTCTCTTATTCTTTGCGCGGTTTGCCCACTTTAAAAGAGTCGAGTGCGACCCCTCGTCCAAGGCTGCACACCCCTAGCACCCGAACGGAAGGACCCCTCGCTCGAGAGACGATGCCGTCTCTCTTTCTTTCTTTCTCTCTGTTTCTGTACGCTTTTTTTTCCGAATCCCTCTCCTACTCTTCGTCTCCCGTCTCTGGCGCGGTGCCTGTGATCAGCAGCCTGGCACGCGTCGAGGACTCCTCCTCGCCCCGGGCACCGGCGCTTCTGCTTTGACGTTCCGTACGATTCGAGAGCTTCCAGTTTCGCCGCTTCGAGGGGTCGCTCCGAAAACTACCCCGGGACAATATCCTCGATGACGATCGAACGGTTCGTCGACCGACCACCGTAGATTTTCACCCCGTTCTTCGTCCTTTCTTTTCCTCCTCCTTTCTCTCCCTTCCTCTTCTTCTTCTTCTTCTTCTTCTTCCTCCTCTTCTGCTTTCGCTTTTGGTCAACCGACTGGCTACCGGAAGTAGGGAAATTTCGTTGCTTGCCGAAATTTAGCACGAGTTGTACCGACTGCCACTGCGAGGGTTACGAGTGCAGCACCGTGATTCGCGCGTTGGCAGCAGCAGCCGAGGGTAGTCGTGCACCTTTGGTCTGTATACTTTCTCGTTGCCTCTCTTTCTCTCTCTCTCTCTGTCTATCTATCTTGTCGTCTTTGGGGAAAAAATACTGTTGGTATCGGAGAAGAACCGTGTGGTGCTCGTGTTCCGAGTATACTTTGGCGAGTTCTCGTCGAGAGTCTACCGACACTGACACTGTTGCGATGGTCGCGAATGTATCACCAATACGTCGTAGCTGCAGCCGGGATAAAACATGTTCGCGCAACTCCCTTTACCGCGATCGATCATGCCCCGTGGATATTTCACGTACCACGAAAAACCAGAGAACACTTGCGGATCCGAGTGGAAAGGAACGGAACGAAGAGCGTTTATCCTCGGCCGACGACGCGGACGCGCGTCGCGACACCCTTGTTCGCCGCGCTCGCTGTCAGGTATCGTGGCATTCTGTCGTGGTCCTTGCACCCTCCACGGCGTCGAGAAAGAGAGATCGGTCGGTGGTGTGGAGCCGCGTTTCCTCCGTGTCTGCTCTCGATTCGGACTCTCGGTGTCGCGGCGCGGAATCGCCTTCGAGGCGTGGACGTGAGGCGCGAACGTGGTGCCGGGGCAAAAAGAAGAAAGCCGACGGGTTCGGTACTTCCGGTGTGTGCGCGCGTTCACGGCGAAGTGTCAAGCTCAAATAAAAGAAAAGTCGCCCTCCGGGATCTCTTACTCCTCCCACGCACACATCCCCCTCCTTCGGCTTGTGTTCCTCTTCCACCGCTGGTCTGCTTCGGTCTCTCTCTTTCTCGCGCGCGTACCACCGCGGCGGCTATCGTTTCGTCCGTGCAAACAGTCGAATAGCAAACTTCCCGTGGTCGCGTTACGCGGAGACCACGACGACGAAGACGACCACGACGGCGACCACGATACCGAGCGCGCGCGCGCGCGCGCCTGTCGCCGAACGACGACGATCGGCCGTCGCGTCCGCGTCGTTTCGGAACCGGACGTTTAGGGACGACGACGCTCCTCCGCTCTCTTGGTGGACCGAGCGTGTGGCTGCGGCGAGTCGCGGCGTCGGAGGATCGGCCCGGGCAGCGAGCTAGCCGCGAAAAAGAGTAGCCAAGAGGTCGAGACGAAAAAGAGAGTCGAGAAGGGGTGGAATGGCGCGATACGCGAGAGAAAAAAGAAAAAGGGAGGAGAGAGAAATAGACGGGGAGGAAGGACGAAGGACGGTGGTCCGGAAGGGAAGAAGGGAAGAAGGGACGCCGGAAAGGAGCAACGAAGGGTGTGAAAGCTCGAAGAGATCGAAGGGAGGGAGTAAGGCTGCTCGATAAACCGAGAGACGGAGCGCGATGGCCGAAGATATTCGCGAGAAAGAGACCGCGCAGGGCCACGCACTTTCGTTGTCCCCGTGTTCCTGCGTTCGTTATCCCGACACGCTACTGCGAGCCGAAGAAGAGATGGACAGAATCTGATGATTCCACCTCCGTTCAAGCCCGACGAGGAGCTGTCAGGGAGATCGGTCTGTCTATGATGAACTCGGTGCGCAGTGCGCGGCTACGGGGGCCCTCTTCGCCCTCCCATAGGGAGAGAAAGGAGAGATAGGGAGCGGTAGGCACGAAGAAACCAACTACCCCCCCACCATAACCACCACCATCCGGACACGACCACCACTACCGTCGGCCACCACCCTGAGATTCAAACCGAGAGACGAGGACGCACGATCGCAAGTGAAACTACCAACGGAGATGGGAAGACGCGAGAGACCGAGGCAGACCGAGATCGACGGAGACGAACCGAGATGGAGCGTAGAGAGAACCAGAGACGGACGGAGAAGCCGAGAAAGAAATAGAGAGAAAGAGAGACAGAGAGAGAGAGAAAGAGTGAGACGGTGAAACGGAGGAGAGCCCGTAGGCTGTTTCTGCATCTCCCTCTCTTTCCTCCCACTTCCGACCATCCTTTTCCTTCCAATTCCATCCATCTCTCTCCTTTCCTCTCCGTTCCTCTTCCTCTCACTCCCCCACCCTCTCCCTCTCCCTCTCCCCCTTTCCCTCTTTCTCCAACGATTGCCTGAAAACGCCTCTTCGCGAACCAACAGGTATTTCGCGTCGACGATCCGATTGTTTTGCACCTTGCCACTTCCTCTCTCTCTCTCTCTCTCCTCCTCCTCCTCCTCCTCCTCCTCCTCCACATCCTCCTCCTCGTCGTCGGGGCGAGATCGGTCGTTAAAATCCGTTCCTCCGCGATGATTCGCGTCGTCGGTGTCCGTCGCGACGATCCATCTCCGATCCATCGGTCGCGAATCGCGCGCGATCCAACAACAACCGTCTCTTCCTTCGCTCCGGGAACAGGAAGAAGAAGAGGAAGAGGGAGAGAGGAAGAAGCAAAAGCAGAAGAGGGAGAAGAAGAAGAAGAAGAAGAAGAAGAAGAGTAGGAGGCAGAGCGGAAGAAAGGACGGAAGGAAGGAAAGAAGAAAGGGAGGTTGCCCTTGATCACGTGGCAGGAAAAGTAGGAGGAGCAAACTTCCCCTACCTGGCATCCCTTGGAGGATGCTCAATCGGCATAATTGAGGTTTATCTCGTTCCCCGACTCCGCTTTCCGCCTACTCAACCCTACCGTTTCCCTCCCGGTCTCCGCTCCTGTCCCTCCGAGTCTGCAGGCGCGCGCGCGCAGATTCCGGTGCACCGCGCAGGGGTTGCGCCTCTCCTTCGTCGCTAGGATACTCCTAGTTACTTGCTCGCCGGAAGCGGAAATGTTCGCGGCCGTGCACGGATCCCGCCGTTGGCGGATCGCGCGGAAATTAACGATGCGCGCACACCGAGATTCCGGCTACTTACCCGAATCGGTTCGCCACTCGCGCGTCTCTTTCTCCGTCCCGAGCCAATATCTCCCGTCCGCAGCCAATTAGCGAAGCTTTCGATAGAACGGCCGACGAACGAAGATCCGACTACGTATCGCGATTACGAGGGTGAAGTAAGGGAACTCTCGGCTCCCCCTTCGATCCGCGTTTCCGTTCCCCTCCGTTCCACCTTTGACCAGAGTTCTTCGTCCCTTTTCCACCAGCGCCGTTCCTTCCCGGCGTGTTCGATCGTGTCAGTCGCTGAGCGGAGATTTCACCGACGCGCTCGCTGAGCTGGCAATTAGTCGCAACGACCCTGTTCGCGTTGCTCCGGTATAGTTACCCCAACGCGCCACGTGGTCGAAGATCAAACGACGTCCTGAATCAAAGCGCGTACTCGGTCGGGGTCTACCGAGGATCGCCAGATACGCGGATCGAAGCGCGTGGAACTCGTTTGACGATGCTGCTCCGTGCCGCGATTTACCTCTGTCTAATTAGAATTCGCCTTCCTCGCGGATAAGCGGGATATCCGTCGTTGCCCGACGGATCTGGACCGGGGCCGCGATTACGGTTAATTACGCACGATGATCGGGGATCGCTCGATCCCAGGCGGAGAATCGAGCACAGAGGGCGGAGGATAAACGAATTTCGTTTAGGATAGGAATTATGGTTGAAAAGCGTCGGTCGAGGCACGCGGGCGGATTTTTTTCTTCCTGCACGCGAGAACCGACGACTACGTTCCATTCGTTTGGTAGTGGACGCTCATTGCCGAGCCAGGTACCTCACCGCGATAAGATCGTTCGTGCTTCCAGAGGAGTTCCTTCTCCTTCTTCGTCTCTCTGCCCTGGCTGGCTCGGCTCTTTCTCCTTGAATCCGTGCTCCCTCTCCTTTTCAACGTGTACCCTCTGTCATCCTATCTGGGTGCATTACTTATCGGGCTATCGAGTGTCCTGACCATGATCTTGGCACGCGAGCGCCGATACCATCGAACCACTCGATCATCCTATCGCCGTGCAATGCGCCCTGATGCACTCCTGCTCGGAAGCCTAATTGGCCGGCGTTCGAAAAGGGGTACAAACCCTCTCTCGCCTTCTTTCTCTTATCTTCCTCTTCCCCGATTCCCCTTTCCCGCTCGCTTTTTTCCTTTCACCGAACCAACCTCGCGTCGTTCGTTCGCCAGTTTCGTCCGATTCTCCTTCCCGATGATGCTCCCGCTCGATTTTAACCTACTCGCGCGAGGAGAACACCGCCGTGTGCTCGACTCTCGGTCTCAGAGCCTCGGCTGTCACGCTCCCCGCTCGCGTTACTTCGCTTTGCGGGTATGAAAATCCCGATAAACGAATTACCTCGCACCGCAAACGGGTATTACTTATCCCGCTTTCTTTCCTCGCCCGGCCCACGCTCGTCTAGTTCGATCGGTCGACCTCCTCCGCCGCGATTAGTTCCCCCTTTTGGCCGATTTTACAAACGCGATTCGGCTGATTCGTCAGAGACGCGTCTCGCCACGGCTTTTCGTGGCAGAAAAACGATCACGTCCCGAGCGTGATAATCGATCGATTCTCGCACGCTATGTCACGACTCGTTTTCACCGCCGCGAGATCCAATCTTTCTCCACAATTAATTGAGACGTCGGTCGGCTAACCGAGCGAGAAATCCCTAACGAGAAGCGCGGAAAAAGCCGCGCGCGACTTATCCTTTTGCCATCGATCCCGTCCCACGCAAACCGTAAATTGCAATTTCATTGTTCCCTATGGATCGGTTCGAAACGAGAGCGTGGCCGGTCCCGATTAAAGTATACGCCGGCGCGATAGAAGGCTAGCAATTCCAGCGATTCGCTCACCATGGAAACGCTCCGAGCTCTGTGTGTGCGTGTTCTGAACGCTGAAAGCTCCTCAGGGGTCGCATTGTACCCTTCGCAGCCGGCTTTGCGATAACTATGATATAATTAACCAGCTATTTTTCTCGGTCAAAAGAACGCGTGTTCCACGAACAACGGCCACGACAATGATGATCCGCTGGAAAAGGAAGGGTAACGCGATACACTTATGCTCGCGATATTAAAAAGCTGGAATAGAAGCAAAGGGACGAAGAGGGAGGAAAGTCGAACGTTCCGAACGTCCCACTTCCTATTGCGTCTAAGGGTGAACATTGTGCGATCGCTTTGACGATCGTATCCGAGGACGAATTTACTGGATGCCCGGGCAGGCCCCGTCATTAAGTATTATGTCGTAGGAACGGTGCGTCAAGTGAGCGCAACACCCACGTTCGCCGGAAGAAAGAAGAGAGGAAGGTGCGTGCACGTCGTCGTCACGCCCCCATCCTTTTAGCGAGCGAGCTGCCTTGTTCTTCGCTTATTTCGATTATTTCGTAGCGGAGAAACGCGCGCGTTGAAAAGGAACGTCCGACGCGGGGAATGGACCGGAAAGGAATCGAAGAGGTGTTCCCTGAGAGGGTGAACGGCATCGTCTCCTTCGATCCCAAGTCCTCGTTTGACCCACATTCCCGCGCTCGGTGCCCCGCGATCGCGATCTCTGCCACCGATCGACGAGACGAGCTTCTTTCGTCGGCAACGATGCGAACGAAGCACGGAGGATCGGTTTGATCCTGCGAGGAAAGCCTCTCTCTCGAGAGGCTGCGTGGCAGGATGAGCAACAAACGGTCGGAAAGATATCCGTTACGGAGTGGTAACGGTCGATCGCACGATCCAGCAGCAGATACCGAACGCGGATGATCGGGTATCGTTTCCGTTAAAAGCCACTTGTTGGAGTGCGCTCGGGCATGATCGATTTGCCGGCTAAAAGTAGCTGCCGGATAATCTGCTTTCGAGGATCATAGGCGTCCCGGCTGTTTATTATTTGCCAGTACGAGCCTGCGAGCTCGCATCTCGCTGGAAAACCGGGACGCGTTCGTTTGTTCCCTGTGCTCTCGTGCGCATCCGGGCGCACGCGTCTGTAAAATGTCCCGACACTTCAAAGAAGCTCTACCCGGGCAGCGAGTAGAAAATACGGGAAACGTCGGCTACGCTTTCCCGACCTTCCGCAAGACGATCGCCAGTGTTGCTTCTTTCGCACGGCATTCTGTCGCGGACAATGGCTGCCGCGATACGGCGCTCTCGTGTCCGACGTAACGACTTAAGAGGATAAGAAGAGGATCTTTCGCGTCCGTTCTTGTGCGCTTATCCCTCGCTACCATCTTCTCTCGCTGGAGCTTTCGGTCGCTGCTCGGATGCCGGTGATGGAAATAATCGATCGAGTTGGGAGAAATTCGCGGAATCTCGGGATGATCGAGGAGCGAGATCGCGCGGAGGAAAGGACGCGCGGATGGTGCGAGGTACGTTTCAGCAAAGTTACGTCGGATGGGCAGGGAATGGCGTAGCTGAAAATAAGGAGCATCCACGGATGAGGAATGGTAGCCCGAGAGATCGAGGGAAGGCCAAAGAGGCGATGGGCCACCATGCTCGCCTATTATGGTAAAGGAGCCATGGGGATTCGAAGAGTGGCCCTCGACCAACGGCAATTCGAATAAATAAAGAGGGAAAATAAGATATATGCGCGTGGGTGTGGCGGCAGGCGGGACCCAGGCTCATTGCCACCTCCGAAGCTGTCGGATCTCACACTCCCTGCAGATGCGGAGCTATCTTGCCATGCATACGTATGTATACGGCTCCGGCCCGATCCTATAGATCGGACCGTTTCCTTCCCTCGACCGTCTTCGCGCGTTCGCCAGCCACTCGTCCATTCGGCGTCCTTCGACGCTTCTTTCAACCCTCGCGGGTCGCGTGATCTCATCACCCGACGTTTTCTTCGCTCGCCAGTGATTTTCCACGCGTATTCGTGGATAAAGGTTCGAGTGGGAAGCGAGAAGAGCGAGGAGAGACCGTGGTATAATTTAGATCCGAGCGACGAGAGTCTGACGACGGTAGTACGTACAAGCGTGTCCCGAGATCGAGCAGGAGGAAGCCTAATCGTCGATGTTCTACTCGTGGCTAGATCAGATTAGGATCTCGACACCCACGCCGCCGTGATCGACCGTGAAACGCCTTTCTTCTCTCTGTCCCTTTTCTCTTCTTTTTCCTTTTCTCCCCTCCCCTCCCCCCTTTTCATCTCTTCATCCCCTTCGGCCCCCCTCGCCCCGTTGGATCCCGTTGTTTCCGTTGGTATCCGTATCGTTGTCCGCGTTTAGTCGGTATGTTAAATACGCAACGAAGGGGTGCGCGCGAGGTTTCGAAGGAACGTGGAGTAAAACGGAAGGAAGGGGGACCGATAAAACGAGTTTATTGGCTCGTTTGTTCTCGAAGGTGGCGGTTTCTTTGTCGCGACTAGTAACGATCGTTTTACTACCGGTTTCAACGATTAGGGCTATCGTGACGTTTCGCGAATAAAGGGAAAAAAGGAAGGAGAGACGGCGAGTGATTTACCGGTCGTAAACGATCGTAATCAACCCGAGCTAAGGTTCGAGCCGGTGTATCGAGCACTTCGGGGTGTCCGAGAATTACGAAGAGAAATATATTAGTTAATATAATATGGGTACTTTATACGCGGCCGGACCACGGAGCTCCCTCGCCTCGGGATCGCGATGATCCGTATTTTTATGCCGCTATCGTGGAAGATCGAGAAAGGCGAATTCGGTCAGCGATTGGCCAAGGGAAGGCGAACGCGGACAGAGTCACGTCCAGAAGACACATGCATATATCCCTTTCTCTGCGTGAGCCTTTTTCGATTCGCGACCAGACGCCGCGAAGACAACCCGATGGAAATTGATCGAACAAAGAAGTGTTAATTGCGTTATTACTGGCCGAACCGCTTATCGAGCCTTCACCCGTCTACCGAAACGATCGCGATCTTATCGGGCCGCGTCGGCCATTGTACGATTATTAAATACGATGATGCGGCTCTATTATCCGGGCACCGGTCAGATGCGATCGGGTGAGAGTCGATCGGATCGCGTAGCAGTGCCACGAAAGATCGAGAGGACTCTCGGCGTGGCGCGCGGTAGGTCCTCCATCGTCGTCGTCGACGTCGTCGTCGTCGACAGATTTCCGTTACCGGTTAATCCCCCGTTATTCAAAGTATCAACGCCGCGACGTCGCGATACCGGATCGTCGCTTCTTATCCGCTTCGCTCGCGTTCATCTTAAAGTCGAAACACCATCGGACGCTGTTCCTGTTTTCAGCGATTTCAGCGAATCGAACGGGAGACCACCCGCTGATCTACGTAGACAACCAGACTTACGCGTTTCTTCCCAGTCCGCTGGCTGTCGATCGAGATCCGCGATTCCACGATCGACGGTCGAACCACCCGTAGAGGCCCAGGGGACTCGTCCCGGGATTTATCGCGATCCCATTCGTTGCACTCGGATCGATTACAGCGAAACGCGCTTGGTTTTACTCGAATCGATACTCGCCAGCGGTTTCTTACCCGAATCGCGTTATTCCCTCTTGTCGTCTCGCGTTATATACGCCATCTCGTATTTTCTTGCCTCTTCCTGCTCCCCTGATCTTCTAGTCGGTGTAGACGCGTACATCGAAACGTATAAACGCGTACGTGCAAATAAATAGATACGCGGATCTTTGAAAATCTTTCGTCCGCCATTCTCGGGATAGGTGTACACGCGACTCGTCGCTAGAGGCAGCACCGTCGCCATTGGAAACGAATTTTTATTCCAATTCTACTGCATTTCTATCCACGGACGTCGCGGTCCGAGAATCGGACGTTTCCGTATCCACGAAAGTGGACCGATCGCGATCGCGGACGCCGCCATTTTCTTTTTCCCGTCGCTTCCGTCGATCCGCTCGTCGCGACGGAGAAAGACACAAAGAAGTCCGGTCGTTCGAACGTTCGCGCGCAGACTAATCGATACTTAATCGCGAGGCGCGCTCGAACTCACGTACACGTACACGTGCGTGCAGCACGTGCGAGAAACACGTGTCACGTGCTTGCGACGAGCGGCGCGCACACACGCGGAATGCCTATACGTACGTCGCGAGAACACGCGCGACCGGGAGCCGGTTAATTTCTTTCTAGCCTCCCCTCTCTCTTTGCCCCCCCGTTCCCCGTCCCCCGGTACTGGCTTTCGCGAAAGAAGTCAAGAGGGACGAGAAACGAGCAACGTTTATTAACGTTTTGTTTGTACATCTCGATTAGAGCTAATCGATCCTCCGGCGAAATGAGGCATAATATAGAACCGTGGCGGGCTCATAAATACTCATTTGTGCGGGTAGTCGTTGCTCTATCTCCCTTCCGCCTCCGCCGCTCCCTCCGACTTTCGCTGTCGTTTTCACCACCGCCCAAGTCGACTTCGTTACGCTTATACGGATCGCAGACTCGAATATGCGAATTTGTGTACATAATTAACGAGCGTTTTCGGCTCGTATCTATATTTATCGCTGTCTCTCGCGGCAGCCGAGATGGCGGGACTTAACGCGCGATACCTCGTAAATCGGCCATACCGCGCGGAGCTGGTCGTCTATCGCGAATCGGTGGATCGGCGGACGGGATCCGGCGAGGAAAATCGTTCGTTCTTTCCCGCGTGTGACGGAGGATAACGAGAACGAGGGAAAGGAAAAATTGACCGTGGACGGATGGATTGGTTCCGACGCGTACGATACGGGAAGACGGGGGGCACAGTGGCAGGGACGGAATGGTCGGTTTAAGCGTCGAGTGGAATTAAAAAGCGCGGTAATTAAAGCACGCGGCGCGTCTCGCGCTGAATCGCGCGGAGAACGCGTTGCGGCGAATCGATTGCTCGCGGTTCGGCCCAATCTGCGATTCGTCGCGGACGCGATGCTCGACCCTTTCCCACGCTACCGAGTCCTAGACGAGCAAGAGCGAGCGTACTTTTCCGAGTTTCTACTTATCGCGAGGCAATGGTCGCGCGGGTCGCGGAGAGTCGGCCAAGAGACTCGGACGCCGGCCGCGGGAACGTCGGTTCCCCGAACGATTACGGAGGAATTCTCGATAACTCGATCCCGCCGGCTAGAGGTCGCAAAACAGCCGAATCATAGATTCGAAGAAAAAACAAAGAGACGAAAGGAGAGGCACCTATGACGAAGCTGTTCTCGCGCGAGCTCGCTCGAGCGCTGCGTGTAATGCAACCTTAAAGCTCACAATGAGTCGGCCACCTACGGGTATGCAGTCGTAAAAGATGTTTCTCATTGTCTCCCGTGCTGTGGGAACCAATTTTCGTCGAAATCCAGCGAGATAAAGGATTTCATGAATGAACCCACGAACCCCACGGATCCTTTCTATTTTTCTCCCGGTTTCTCCGTTATTCTTCTACAGGGATCCTCCCTGTATCGTCTATCTTCTCTTTCACGCGCCCTCTGCGGCTTCCTCGGAAGATCTAACGATCGTTTCTAAAGGTGGAGCTTTCTCCCCGTCTCTCCTTTTCCCCGCCCCCTCGCTCTCTCTCTCTCTCTCGCTCTCTCGCTCTCTCGCCTGCTCCTCCACGCTTTTTTTTCCCTCCGCTGAAGCAGCATTATCTCATAATCGACCGAATGATTCTTCTGTCCGCTAGAATGGCACGACCCGCTGAGCACACGTTTCACTTCGTTAATGTCCGCCCGTGAGAATGAATCCGTCCAATTATTCCGACCGTTTCTTATTCTCCGGGGGCCCGTCGTCTTCTCCGTGTAACCCGTCGCGTCGGCGTCGGCGTCGTCGGTGTCGACGGGGCGCTACTCGCGCTTCGCGCGTGTCGGCGAAGGGGGGCAACGCGTGCACGAAATGGACGCGCGTGGTCCGGAAGCAATACCGGGAGCTCGCGCTAGAGAAACTTCGCGAGGGATGCTAGCGCGGCGAGCGGTCAGAAGGGGGCACAGGGGGTCGAGGCGCGGCGGTGGTTCGCGGTCGCGGCTATCCCCGTGCGCCCCGCACCGAACAATTCATTTTTGTATTCGGTTCACCTGATCGCGACGTGTGCGGTCCGTGACGTCATAATTCGGGGCCCCTTCGAGGCGTTCCGCCCCCTTAATGCGGGTTCCGACACCTCTCGACTCCGCGATCCAGCACGCACTTTCCCCTCCAGCCCCCGTCCATCACCCTCCGTCCCTTTCCGATCCTTCGCGCTTCCTCCGTCTCTCCGCGTTTCGGAACCCCCCGTGTACAGATAGATGCGTAGAGCGTCTCGAGGGAAACGGGCGAAGAAGACGGCGAGGATGGCGAACACGACGGTGAAAGAGAGGCGAATCCGCTCCCTCTCCCCGGCCGTACTGCCGGCTCTCGTACCCCTTTTCCCGCCTTGCTTCTCGCAGTGACCGAAGAAGAAGAAGATGCCTGGACGGTATATACACCTCGAAGGCGGCCAAGGGGGATATAATGGCTCGGCCGGACTTCACACGATGCCGACCGGTACGTCGGCCCCGAGGATGATACGGACCACGGTCAGAGGGAGAGACGAGGACGAAACAACGCCGGACCTCCGGGGGAGGACTTTGAATCGCGGAAGGAGCTGCCTCTTCCATCCTTCTTCCATCCCCATCCCCTCGGTCCGCCGCTCGCGCTTCGTCGAGCCTCTCTCGCGAACCGCGTTCCCTCCTTCCAGAGAGGTGACTCGTGATGGAATCGAGGGAACGCGGGCGCACGGTTGCTTCTCGCGATTAGGAGGGCGACGTGTGCGTGTCCCGCTCGGGAACGCACGGGAACCCGAAAATAGATGGAAGAGAGAGAGAGAGAGAGAGAGTGAGTAGCGACGGTGGCGGCGGCACAGCAACGGCAGCGAAGGAGGAAAGAAAAGAGAGAGGAGGCAGAGAGGCGGGAGTGGCTGGAGAGAAGCTCGAGAGGAAGATTAGGGTACTCGAAGGCGTCGGAGAGAAGTCGACGGTGGGGCCTCTCGTGCAGAAGAGTCGGAGGGTGGGCACCGTTAGCCGGTTTTGTACGAGGAGCCCTCGCCGCTGTCAGCCCGCGGGGGCCTTATTTCAAGACCGTACCGAATCAGGCACGACAATCGCTCTAATATCCACACGAATGCCATGCCGGAGGCCCCCGTGGTCCAACGGGCCCCCTGCTTCCCTCCTCTTCTCTCTCCTTTTATACCCTCTATCAACAGCCAGACCATCTTTACCCACGAGTAAGAGATCTCCCTTGTCTTCCTCCTTTTCTTCTTCTTCTTCTTCTTCTTCGTCTTCTTCTTCTTCTTCTTCTTCTTCTACTTTTATTCCTCCTCGTCATCCTCGAGTTCTTTTTTCATTAACCAACAGTGTCGTCGTATTTGCCCTGGCATTTAATCGTTTTGCGTCTCTCGCGAGCGCTCACGCCTGCCTCTCGTTGCGTCACGATTTAGCCTCCATTTCCAAGACGAGTCCATTAACGCGGATACACGCGGGCATTCCTTACCATCGGATTCAAACTTCCGAGAGTCGAACTCGAAAGCTCCTTTATCCGTTCCGATGAAAGAGGCTCGTGCACACCGTGGCGCGGCTGATAAACGGATTAAGAACTTTGGATCTAATTGGCCCCCGGGCCGATTGTAAAGGAAACCCTCGCCGGCCTTATTGCCAGCTACGAGATTAGGATTCGTTCCTATATACCCTCCGCAGCTTATCTCTCTTTTAACGTTGCTTTCCAACCTGTCGTGAAACCTGCCTCTATTTACTCGCGTATCCCTTGGGTTCCAATCGTTTTACGGTCCTCTAATCGTCACTTCCGCATACTTGGCCGGCGTTCGGTCCCAGCGATGGATCGTTATCGCCGCTCCTTATCGTCGGCCATCGTTTCTCCCTAAAAATGTTAAACGTTCGATTTTTCATCCACCGGTCCCCTCCTTTTTTCCCCCGTTTTCTCTCCAACCTCTGTCTCCCTCTCCCTCCCATCTCCCCGGCCCCCCCCCCTCCGTCGCTTTCTCCGTTTCCATTTCGTCCCGACGAGAAAATAAAAGATTCTTTCGCTACGAGACTGAGAGACAGAGAGAGAGAGAGAGAGAGAGAGGGAGAGGGAGAGAGAGATCGGAGAGAAATCCGCGGATAAGGCAAGGATATTCAGGCAGGACTGGTCGAATGGAAGAAAGAAACGAGGATGGTGGCGCGGTACCACGGTATAATAACAGAGCACCCCAGCCCCGACTAGCTGATGACTTCATTGAACTGGTCTCGCTTGGCCCTCGGGCCCAGGACCTCCCTGAAACCGCCTGAAATTATAACGCCGGCCTGCGGCCAGGTCCGCTTTTGATGCGCTCGAGACACGTTTCGAACATTTAGTGGATCTCGAGGCTGCTGCTCTCGAAGGGACGCGATCCTCCGTTCCTAGTTCCTAGTGGCCAAAGTTGCCGCGCGTTTCTACCCGACTCTCTCTCTCTCTCTCTCTCTCTCGCTCTCTTTTTCTCTCGTTCACCCTGCCTTCTAACCCTTCCGTCGATGCGTGCTTCCGCGTGCTGTCCGTCGCCCGCCGAGACCCATTCTTCACGCGATAAATCGAACAACCATTCGAGCGATACAACGGATCGCATGGAACACGACGAGCGTTTCATAAGGAACGGTCGTTGTTAGGCCGTGGCCTATAAACTCGCGACTTACAAGCACGATCGCTTCCCTCTTTCCTCCTCGATGTCTCGTGTCGAACCGACGACCTTCGCGTGGGTTCTCCGCGCCGATTCCACGAAACACAATCGGCCTGTGCCCTCTCCGCGGTGCAACGCGTTCCTTCGCCTATCCGTGCCCGTGTCCCGCATCGGGACAACGTATCGCGAGATCCCCTGCATCGGGCTACGGTTTACATCGTTCGCCGGCTCGTCCACGATCCGTCGTGCGAAAAGCTACGCGGACAGACGTCGTGATCGCGCTGGATCGCGTACAACGTATCGATCGCGGACCGATCGAGTGCCGAGAGAGAAAGAGAGAGAGAGATGAGGGAATGGCGGCTAACGAGAAGAGAGCGTGGTCTAGGGGACAAGTGGAGAACACGGAGCCACGCAAAGTCGTTTAACCCGCGCGCGGGTCAGCTGGAGATCGAGCGTTCGTTCCCTTCTCTCTCGGTCGCCGAATCCCTCCATCGTGGTCGTGGTCTCGGATCGGAACGTATCGATTGCTGTGCCTCTGGTGCTCTGCACCGTACGACAGAGATCCTATGGGAAATAGAAAGTGGCCACGCGGTGTTCGCGGTTGCCCGTGCGTACGTTTAGCCTACGTGAAATTTACGAGCGGACTGCCTCGTAATTACCATTGTGGAAACTCGGGGGAGCCAGAGGGGTTCGGCGGAGGGATGGGAGAGGGAGAGAAAAAGAGAGAATTAAGGAGAAGATGGAGGGGCGAGGAGGGGCCCGGGGAGGACGCGAAGGTATACGCGGTCGCGAGGAGAGGGACGACAAAAAGTGGGGGACTAGAGAGACGAAAAGAGAGAGAGAGGATGAGAGGAAGAGAGCGAGGAGAGAGAGAAGGGAAGAGAGAAACTACTCGAGTATCTCGAGGCCAGTTCTATACGTGGGTCTGTAAGTGCCGTGTAATTGCTACGGCGCGTTTGCTCGGGCATCTGTTTACCCACTTCGATCGCAAAACGCCGAGCTGTAAACGCCCATTCGAGATCGTTCGAATCGGTTTCCATCTCGGCAACGGTGCGCTTATTACCCGTAGGAACTGGCTGCCGATCGATATCTATTTCGTATTAACGACGCAGACCCGACGTGTTCTTTCGAAACCGTTCGACACGGTGGCCTTCGGTAATTAGGAACGAAACGCGAATCGAATAATTATTAGTTTCGATATCTCCTACCTCGAAGCGGCTAGCGCTCGAATGCGCGCGCGCGACCGGACAGTTTCGATCGCGAGCGTATCGATAACGCGCCGATATGGAGAATTACGAGCGTTCGAGCGCCGGTACCGTTCGTCTCGTAATTACCCTCGCGTCCTTTCGGTATCACCGTGGTCGCGAGTACCGCGTTGATTTACCTGCCACGCGATTGCACGCGTCGTCGTGTTGGAAGGCGTAGAGAACCCCGAGAGCGGAGAAGGTTGGTCGAACGGCGCCGATAGTCGAACGCGAAATTCTTCGAGGATACGTCGGAACGTGGATGACAGGGAGAGGCGCAATAAATTGGCGAAACGTCAGGAGGCAGAAAAACAGCCGGATCCAGCTCGTCTCGGTGTTTCTTTGTCGTGGGACCGATGCCGTGTCATCGGTCCCAACCGCGGCTTTCGGGTCCACTACTCGGTCACGAGGTCCCGCTTGACCGTCTGCGACGCGGCCTTGCGAGATTCGCGACAAAAACCGCTTGCGGGTCCTCCGATGCTTCCTTCCTTCTTCCTCCGCATCCTCCCTTCTCGCCTTTCGTTAGAATCCGACTGGAGGATACCCTCGTGCCTCGATTTCGGTTCCTTGCGTCGCTTCGGATTTCTGCGCCAACGTTCCAACGAACCTTTCGACTCGCGTTGGAACGCGATCGCACGAGGCGAGAGGACGGATCCGAGACGTGCACGGCTCTATCGAGGCGAGTTCGTCACGCGCGTAGCTTACCGCCGCGATCCTTTTTTCCGTCGATTCGTTCTCGTCATAATAGAGGAATCTGTCGGTGGCTGCGCGCTATGGTCCGCCTCTATCGTTTCGAGCGGCACCGGTGGCCGCCACCGGCACGCTGCCGCTGCCCGTCCGTGGTTCGAGCAGGTTCTCAGGAATTCACGACTCATGCGACGACCGGGTGTCCAAGTGAAACGTATAATGGCATTTAACGAAGAGGAATCGTGTGGTAGCAGGGGCACCGAGCTTGCTCCAAATTGTTAGGTCAGGCTAATGTCGAAACGACGGCTGAGAACGGGCCTTGGTATTGTCCCGACACCCTCCTCCGCGGTGATGGCTCGTGGGAACACGCCTGTTTTTTTCTCTCCTCCATTATCCTTTCGAGCACCCTCGCCCGATATTTTCTTCTTTTTCCAAAATAACCGTTCCCTCTCCTCTTCCTTTCTCTTCCTTTTTCCCCGTTTCCTTTTTCTCCGCTTTTATCTCTCTTTTCCCGCTTGTCGCGCTTCCACGCGATCGTTCGAGGACGGTTTACAAGGAACGCGCGAGGCCCCCCTCCCGGAGAGGTAATCGCTAGCAAGATCGATTACGATAAAGTCGGTCGAATCGACGTCTTCTTGCGACGACACGTCCGCGCAAATTAACGTTTAAACGCTGGCGCGGGTCAGAGGATGGAAAAGGGAGGCGAAAAAGGCGAAAAAGGAAAGGACGAACGACGATGAACGAAGACGAAGGTGGGCTAAGAGAAGCTCCACTCGTCTCTGAAAACTGGTCTGGTAGAGATGCGGTCTTAGGAGCAAAGAAGAGTCGGAGGAGCGGCATTCCCCGGTAATTAGTCTCACCCATAAATTACTAGCTATTCCGTGTCTGTGTTGGTCACAACTCGGTAACGTTCTCCCTTCCCCTCACCCCTCCTTTTCCCCCTTTAAAAACCGATATTCCCCTGGGTACCGCGTCCTTCTCGAAAATAAACGACCGATGGACGCTAATCGACCTAACCCGAGCTTGACGAAAATTTCACCGAGGCCCCGCCGTAGCGGTTCATCGGGGGCCGACCAACGCGCTGGCGTCGACGTCGACGACGTTCGGATGAAATATCGCGAAGTTAAGTAATCGTCGGTAGAGAAGGATCTAGGTGCCAGGAGGTCTCCTCGGTCTATGGGAACGAAACGAACTCGTCTTTGCCGTAGGTCCAACGCGAGCCTGATCCGTGAGGATCTCTCGGCCCGCCGAAGGGGCACAGGACCCCGCTGCTAAATGAGCTGTAATACGGACCCCCGCTGACCCCTCGCTCGCTCTTTCTCTTTCTCCTCCTCCTCCTTCTCCTCCTCTTTCCTCTCCACCTCTGCCTCGGCAGTTCCTACTCTTCCGCCGCGATCTCTTGCTTTCCTCCTCTATCGGGGCCCGTTGGTTCTTTCGCTCGTACCTCTCTGCCGCTCCAAACTGCTCTCGTCCCTCTGGGTAGGATTCGGCGGTGATGATACAGCTACACCGGACGATTCCTTTTACCGGCACACTTCCTACGACGTTTTTGCTTTCTCCGCTACCGCGTCCTCTCTCGTCCTCCGTCGTCGTTCATCCTCGCGGTTATCGCCGGCTCTGGCTATCCGGACGGGCCCCGTTTAACGAGGCACGCGCGTCGGTGAAATCGGGGAAAGCGATCGTCCCGGGTAATTAGAGCCACCTATGCCGTGCCACGGTGACTCGAGCCGCTGTCACCGGGAACGGCCGAGCTCTCCTCCACCCGGCTAGAGAACGGTTCTCATCGGTTCCGCGAACTAACGGCGAATGGTCGTGACATCCAGACCGATCGCTCGCGCATTCGCTCGGTCAACGAAGCAGTTGACCCGTCGCTGGAGATACGCGCGGAACGATCCGTCAATTAGGTCAGCCGTTCTCTCGCTACCGATCGTCGGAGAAAGGAAAGAGAGCAAGGGGAGGAACGAAAGTACAGCTAGCGCGTCTCGGACACGCGAGTCTAATCCAAGCTTTCGCGTAATCCCGGCTTTCCGCGCGACCTCGAGCCCCTCGCGAGGACGATGAACGTTCCGACGTCTCGGAAATCTCTAGGCTTCTCCTTCCAGCTGGCCTCGGCGTTTCCGACGTCCCCCGTGAGCCGGAGCTAACACAGTTGTCTCGCGGGTAAGCCGGGAGTACTCTCCGGAATTCCTGGAAGATGTTACTCGTCCTCGTACCACGGCAGAGACACGGAAGTATCGATGTAATTTAAAAAAGGGGGACAGGAACAGGGTCGGTAAACGTTCTCTCCCGCTGGAGAATCGATGGCTTTTTCGCGGCGGCAGAGATGAAAAGAACGTAGCGAGCCACACGCCGACAGCTTGAACCCTCGATAGTCCCGCGCGATGCGCCTCCAGTGTGCACCAGCGAGGCCGATGCCAGTGGAGAGAGGGAAGAAGGTAGTCACTGCTGATACCCTAAACGAGGGAAGAGGATGCGACTGCCGAGTAGAAAATACGCGATTAAATAGAGACGAACGAGCCGCTACCGTCTCGTTCAGAACCATCTAGTCGGCTGTCCGTGTCAGACCCAGGAGAGTCCCCTTGGGATCGGATTTTCGCAAAGGAAGCGTGCTTGGAATCGATTCTGAGATCCTCCGAACGCGTTCGCGCGAAGGAAAGATCCGTGAAAGTGCGTCCGTCGCGAGGACCACGCGGCACGAAGAGACAGGACGGAGGAATTAACGGGGACCAAGGCTGGGCTAGGTGTTTTGGCGAATCGGTATCGTAAGGTTGGAGACGGACGGGGTCGAAAGGTGTATCGGTGTGCTTGGAAGCTGATCCTCCCTCCGTGGATCCCGAAGCGGCAGGTTGCGAAGCACAGAGGAGCCGAGTGGTTCGTAGGAGAGTTAAAAGAGGAAAAGAGGGGCTCGGTTGCGTCTCGTTGCCGCCGAGCGGCGCTCACCTGCCTAGTCCGCAACAGTCTCGTACGGTTCGCTCCGACCAGGAGCTTCGTCTCCGATCACGGACCAACGATTCTCTTCTCCTCTCCCCTACCATCGGCCACTTTCCACCTCCGCACGATCGCGCTACACCACGTGAGCTTTTCGACCTTCTTCCTACCCTGCGGTACCCTTTTCACCGGCTGCCGCGCTCCCTCGCTTCCCCCCCGGGTTTTCCTCCCTTTTAATCCCGCGTGCACGCGCGCTCCATCGCGGTGCTCAGCGCCTAAATTCCTTTCCTCCTTTTCGAAAATTCCCGATTTCCCGGGCCATCCGTCGAGCCAGGATCGTTCTCGCAGGGGGTGCGCGCCGGACGGTGACGAAAAGATCGACGGGGATATATCGCGCGACGAGACGCGGTGCCGTCGACGTTGGTGGTGCAGTGAAGGTGGTAATGGTGGTGTCTCGAGGCAAGCCGAAAGAGGAAGCGGAGGAGGAGGACAAGAAGCAGAGGTAGAAGAAGCAGAGGCGAAGGAAGAAGAGGAGGAGGAGGAGGAGGAGGAGGAGGAAGACGACGAGACGAAGCAGAAGAAGAGAAAGAAGCGGATGAAGGTGAATGGTGGGGCTGTCTTCTCTACTCCTTGGTACATTTCTGGTGGGGGTAAGGCAACACTCAAAGTTCGTGGTGACGTAGTTGTGGCAGGAACGCGACGCGTTTTTGTCCCCGCCGGAAGGAAATAGCGGAGCTTCCTAGACCCCGATCGCGTCTCGTCTCATCGGTGTTTTCGTCCAGTCGCGAAGGGTTCCGGTCTGGAAGGGAAGCGAAGCGGAGGAAAAAGGAGCGGAAAAGACGAAAGAAGGAGAAGGAGGAGGAGGAGGAGGAGGAGGTGGAGTGGAAGAAGAAGAAGAGGAAGAAGAAGAAGAAGAAGAAGAAGCGAAAAGGAGACGAGAGACGAGAGAAACGCAGTGACGACGGAGAGGGGTGGGGGATATCTAGTTTAACGGGCCGGAAGCGGAGGGTTCCTCTTCCAGGAATTTCTCGATCGTGATAAGGACCATTTGCGATTCCAAAAGATTACGTTTCGCGAGTCAAAGCAAACGAGGAAATTTGATTGTTTTTTCACGGTTTCCCAGTGGCCCGGATAGAGATCATGAGGATTCGCCGCGGTCAATATTTGTATCCGTTCGAGAGTTTCAAAGAGGCTCTTTCGCTTTGATCGGTACACTGGTGCAAGCCGGGGAAGAAAGAAGCCGAGGAACAGACAGAGGAGGAAGAGGAAGAAGAAGAAGGCTGCAACGACGCCGAAGACGAAGAAGAAGAAAACGATCGTGCTTCGGTGAAGTGTCGGCAGAAGCGAAGACCAGATACGAGAAAGTAGTCGAGAGTGGACGGTCGAGGAGATCGGGTGCTCGATAAAGAATTTCTCCTTCGAGATCGGGGAAAAGCACACACGCGCGCGCGCGCACACAGCCGGGAGTATTTTTTCCGAGGGAGAACGAGACTCGCGATTCTACGCGACGCGATTCATGATTCGAGCCATACGTGTCGCGCGTCGTCCGAATTTTTTTTCCACGGTTTCGTAGGTCAGGAATCCGGTGGCGCTACGCCGTCGCGCGGAACAGGACACTCGCCGACACACGCCCGCTCACGGTCTAGGAACCAGCGACTTCCGGTACCCAACGGCACCACGGAGGGCAGCGAGGGCGAGCAATCGGCAATCGTCGAAGTCACATCGAGGGGCGGAGGGGATGGAGATGCGCCTCGTTCTCGTGGCGATCTGCCTCCTTCTCGTTACCCCCATCGCCGGCTCTTTCTGGTACGTACACGGCTTGTCCCATGGATTTCCGCCATTTCCCGATTTCCTTCCAACGTGGAGATCTTCGCGACGGGGACCTCTGTCGAGAGGAAAGTCACGGTTCGCGAGTCCTAAGTGACTTTTTTCGCCACGAGTGGATCCTCGGTCACGCGTTTTGAGCAATTACGCTCGTCTCCTCTCGCGACGCGGCGGCAAGACGAACGGAGATACGAAGGGACTCGGCGAGGAATAGAGAGAGAGAGAGAGAGAGAGGAAGGGACAGAGTTAAACGGGATGACGAGAGCGCGTCGTTGTAATCAAAAGCGTTACCACTTTTATGTGGGTAATTATGTGAAAAATAGTTGCTCCCCGAGAGCGGTTAACGTCGGTACTTTCCAAACGTGACGAACTAACGAGTGCTCCAGTTCCGAAGTACGTCATCTGGGTTATCAATTACGCGGCACGTTACGCGCACGCGGAATGATTAATGACGCCATAAATCCACCTTTGGTAGTTACTTGCGCTCCGGTAAGTAAGACTTGTCCCGAGATTTACGGTTTCATTTCGATTCGCTTAAATTGCTCGTTACCGTTACCGGGAAATCTCGGCTTCCTCGGGGCCCGATCCGGCGGATTGACAGTGGAGCGAGGTTCGTCTGTCCCGTGGCACGAAATCGCGAAATCCATCGGGTTGCCCCGTGCCGGGGGGGAAAGGGATCGCCGTGAAACGTCGCGAATTCGCAAGCGGCGCGTGACGCGTTCCGAGTAACCGCGTTACGTACTCGCGAGGTATCTCGAGCAACGGTAAATTATTCGGTAGCTCGAGTGCGCGATGTGTACCCGAGTTTATTACGTAAATGTTTGTACGACGATAGACCGTTATCGCTGCCCTGCCATCCAAGGTTCCAGCATCCACGGACGAATCGTCGTCGCGCAGACCGTTTCTCGTTCCGCCTCGTCCTCGCGATTACTCCGAATACTCTTACTTTTTCCAATTCTTCCACAATTCTTCTTCAATCTTCTTCCATTCTTTTCCAAATTGCTTCCGGATCCGAATTCCAACTTTTCCTCCCTTCGCGGGGGAATGGAGGGAAAAATTAGGGGAGCGAGCGAGGTAGGAGAGGAGGCGCGTTTAGCGTGGAAATTGGAAAGTATAGTTGCGACGAAGGTGGCGAAAGGTGGTGGTCTGTGCTAAGGTCGAGCAAATATTTGTCAACGATTTAAAGGGGATTTCTGCGCGCAGTCGACGCTGTACCGTCGCACCTTGCTCGCTTACCTGTCCACGACGTCCACACGACGGAGTGTTTGATAAATACATTAGAAGGTTCGTGGTTTGTTTCGACGACAGGTATTTAACAGGTATTTAAGTAGGTTCGAGGAATGCCACGGCGTAGTCGCAGGTTCCGAACGTTCCCGTTCTTTTCCCCTTTTTCTCTCTTTCTTCGTCCAGCCGGCGGCGGCATTTCGCGTTGCACGAGTCAAGCTCGCGAGGAAGTTTGTCGATCTACGCGCTTCGTCCTTTTCGTTCCCGCGGAATCGAGGGCCGATTACTCCGATCGGAACCGGATTCTCGTTCCCGATCGAGATTCCCCGATTTTGTCGCGAGGAATACTATCCACCGTTCCTCCTCCCTCTCTCTCTCTCCCTCTTCGTTTCTCGCTGCGTTTCACGGGAGCGCGGAGACACGCGGCGGAGCCGGAGCCCGGAGTCGCAGGATCGAACGCGGCGGACAAAGACGACCAGAGTTGGAGGAGTAAAGAGGTAAAGAAACGAGCGAGGATGGACAATGGTCTCGCTCGAAGCGTCACCCGTAAATCTCGTTGAGCGCGTATAATTTGTAAGTCGGCAGCAGCCCCGTTTCGCCTCTTCCCTCGCCTCCTTCTCCGCTTCTGGCGTCCCGCTCGCGATCCCTCTTCGTCTCTTCGGCGAGAGACCGCGAGAGCCGTCTGCGAGGAGAAAAATCGGGAGCAACGGTGAGCAGACGAGAGGAGGCATCCGTGCTGGTGTGCAAGATTCGGACGCATTCTTGCGCGTCTCCTTCTCTCTCTCTCTCTCTCTTTTTCTCTCTGTGCGTTTTACCGAGTAACATTGGCGGTATCGCGATCAGCTTGGTCGCGTTTAATTGGGCCGCGTACCGTTGACACGGTTCGCTCGTTAATTTTCTAGCCGGCGAGACGCATGCCGCGCTCGCTAATTGATCGTCGCGACCTAGACGAACGGTAGGACGAGGGGGGTCGGTGTAACCGGCTAATTATTTCACCGGAATCCAGCCCCCCTCGGTCTCTTTCGACCGGCGGAGGAACGGCGGAGGAACGGCGGAGGAACGGTGGCCGGGAGTCGGTGGCGCGCAGGTGGAAAAGGTGTTCGGAGATCGGCGATCGACGGCGCGGTATCGTAACGAGCGGTTGCCGATAATACGATAGCGTTCGGTCGGGTCGCAAAGTTGGCCAATGAGCCGCGGTGGGCAGTCCGCAGCTACCTTCTCGCTGGTTGGACAACCCGATACTCCCACCCGATGCACTCTATCTTACCTGGCCTCTCTCTTTCTTTCCCGCGCGGCTATAATCATAATCATAAGAGCACGCGGACCGTGTGACGCGAGGTCACTCGTTCCGCTTTTATCGGGCCCTGGCCAGGCGATTCGCGCTGGAATCGCGCTGGAATCTCGCTGCTCGCTCCGCTCCACTCCACTCCGCTCCGCGTTCCGCGTCCAGTCCCGGCAACCTGCCGAATCGCTTAACGTTAACCTCTTCCTGCCTAACCGCGGGCCTCTGTCGTAAACCGCGCGGTTCTCGCTGGATGTTTGCTCCCGATACCGGCCGTATTTCGGTCAGCCTCCGCTCGTAATGCTTATTTTCGTCGCGAACGTTTCTCCAAGTTTCGCCGAGGATTAGTACCCTCTCGCGCCGGTTTGTCTATTTGCGGCCGTAAAAGCTCGACCTTTTCGCTCGAGGAGGGATGCACGCGGTGCCAACGTAAACACGGAAAATTCGTTCCCTTTGCGCGCCGCGGCGCGAGCTCCACTCGTCTGCGTGCCGTGCTCGCCGCGCTGCCGTCGCGATCCATCGATTTCCGATCTAAACGAGGCGACTCGAGGAACACCGTTCCTCGCTTATCCGCGGTCAGTTTCGATTCCCGGCGCATCGTTTGCGACGATAAATTTAGTTCTGAACTTCCTCGTCCGCGACATCACGATCCCCCGACTCGTGGGACAGAAATAATTTCCTCCGACTCTGATTTATCGCCTAACGAACAACGTTACCGGAATTCTGCGCGAGACACTGAAACATTCGCGCGCGCGAAACGAACGCCAGGCCTCGCGCCAGCTCCCGACAGATACAAACGCGTTTATTCCGCCATCGATTTCGAGCAGCTCCGCGAGTTTCCAATTATCCCCTCGAGCCACCGTTTCGCGATTATCGTAATCTCGGAGTGCACCGGTTAGCAGATTTTACGGCGACGACAGAGTCGTAAAGCGTGCTTCTCTTCCGTCAGCCGGCCGCTTTCCACCTGTTCGCCATCGGCCAGAGTATCTCGGAATTAATCGCTCGCGCGTGTCCTCCTCTATTCGCTCGAACACCCACGGGGACCCGAGATGGCGCGTTCGGATGCCCGGTGATTTATTCGATCGCGGCGACGCGTCGCGTCTCGTTCGCCACGGCTAATGGCGTCCGCGCGTTCGAGCGACGTAACCGGCGATTAGTTTGAACCGCACGGACGCGTCTGGATAAAAGTGCCGGTAACAAGCCGGTCCGTGGTAGTTAACGCGAGTGGAACGCGTGTCCCGGTGCAGGCGAAAGCACGGGATCGATTTCGGTGGAATGTCAGGTCGGGGGCGTAGCCGCGTTTCCCGACGCTAGACGTTCCGGCAGAAGAATTCGAAATTGTTCCGATGGCGTGTACGCGACGCAGCCGCTATGTACGGAATTTTAAGACCCCCGCGTTATCCGAGCTTACTCTAATTTTATTAGCCTACGCCGATTCGATCGGGTTTCATTAAGCCGCGTGCCACGAATAATTCGTTAAGCGCCGGTACGCCGCTGCTAGGCCGCGATCGTACGCGGAAATAGAGGCATTGCTGCGATCTCTGCCGTCTTCTTTCTCCGCTTCCCGGAGATCCGGGGGGGTTCGCGCCGCGAATTCCTCGAGGTTCCCGCGAGATGGTTAAATTCGCCTCTCGTCGCGAGTGCGTTCGTTTTCCGTGCATCGTTTCCGGGGCACCGCGATTCCATCGGTACCGAATCGTCTTTTCCATTCGATTTAGATGGAGCGAGCTTTCGCGACTCTCTGCTTCCGTCCTCTGTGCCTTTTATCCATCGGTCCGAGTGCGGGTCCCCGGCCTCTTCCTCCATCGCGTTTCACCCGGTCTCGCTGGTATCCCTGGCCGGACGGATTCCTCCGGTGGTCGGTGGCGCGATGAGAAAGCGAAGGAATGGAAAGGAAGAAGCAATGGATCTCGCGGTCGATCGGATTACCCTACTCTCGATGTCCTTGGAGGCGAGGTTCCCAACTTCCGTCGTGTTTTCTTCCTATCCTCGAGGGTCTCGTTCGGACGGTGAGAGATATTCGAAGAATTCACCGGTGGACCCAGCGACCGTTCTTCTTCTGCTGCTACTCCTCCTCCTCCGTAGCTCGTTCCGTTCCTTCTTCTTCTTCTTCTCCTCGAACTCCTTTCGGCAGCCGGAGGACGGGTCCGTTCTCTTTTTCTGGTACTCTCTATCCACAGTCCTCTCTCTCTCTCTCTCTCTCTCTCTCTCTCTCTCTCTCTCTCGATTCGAGCGTGTACGAACACCGACGAGCGGAGAGCGAGGCCAGAGCAACGTAGCTCTCTCGTCACTGTCTATCCGAGCAGACAGCGTGGAGCTGCCTTCGAGCAAAGTGAGTGCGTCTAATGAGGCAATAAATAAGTCGACCGCCCTAACCGGCCTCTCCACGCTTTTCGTTCGCGACGACGTGTCCATCCTCCGCTTCTTTTCTTGCCTCCGCGTACACGGGGACAACCCCTTCTTCGTTCTAGCCCGCTCGATCCCCAACCCTTCCCACGCAGCTTCTCCGTTCCCTCCGTCCTCCGTCCGATCTTCCTCGTCCTCTCTCGAGCTCTGCTCCACTTTCTCCTCTCCTTTCCTCTCCTTTCCTCCTCGCTACCTCGTCCTCCGTCCCGGCGAGCGACCCGCGAAAATAAGTTACGCGCGCCGCTCGGTTCTTGACCACGCCAATTCCCGCGAGCTGACCGCGAGCATACGCGATATTAATAGCTCGGCATCGCGAAACCGACCGATCCGCGATCGTCCAACCACGCGACGTGTTTGCATTAATAACGTCGTAACGTTATTCGCGCATCGGGCAAGAAGCACCGATCGACCGGCCACCATCTCTCGCCGTTTATTTCGCTTGGCAGGTCAGCCGCGCAGTCGTTAACGAAGCAGCGCAAATACTCCTTGCCTGCGATCCTTTGAACTGTAAATGTCAGGACAGTGTCACGCAGCGGGGATCCGCTTTTCGGACGCCGCGCCCGTCGCGAGAGGCGCGAAATTTTTAAACGCCGACGCCGGTGTCTTTTCCCGCGAAAATCCCCGCGATCGGCTGCATTCCCGATCAGCTTCCACGCCTCTCGTCCGATTTTCCCAGCCGAGGAGGAACGCACACGCGTTTCTATTTTTAGAGATACTTTCGACTTCTCGGAAAGTCAGCCGTTTATATCTATGCCGGTCGTCTATTATCCGATGCGTAGGAACGGGGCCTTTGTCGCATTCCCGCGCGGGTTCGCGCGAGCTTGTCGGGAAATCGCGCGCGCGAAACGATTCCGGGAAAAGCCGTTGAACCGCCTGCCTCTTGATAAGGACACGACGCGAACGGGGGGTGCTGCGAGCAGGGTGATTTATTCCGAAATCAACTCGGCTTTTACCTTCGCGTCGACGTGTCCTCGAAAGCCGGGAAATCGGGAGAAAATGCCTCGCTCCTCGTGATGATCCGCTTGGAAAATCCTACACGTCCCATACGCGTTCCTTTTAACGAGAACGATAATTATACGTGAATAATTGCGGGAATCGTAGGAAAGCAAAATGTCGGTCGAGATGGTAACGCGATGGACGAAATAAAAGTTCGTTTTCCGCGAGTTTTCTCTCCATTTTTCCGTCGACCCTAATGGCTTTTAGATGCCGTGTAAACATGGTACAATCGCAAACAGCGCGAGTTGCGCGATGCTCAACGAGGCGTAGCTTGGCCGCAAGACCACGCGTGCGTGGTAATTATATTCCGCGTCTTCATCTTTGTTTTTATTATATTTTTCCTCGTGGAATTAACCTTTCGTCTCGGTGGTTTGAAGCGATGGACGCTTCTCTCCGTTGTTTCCCACGCGTTAAATTTATTGCGGCGTCGAAAGTAATACGTCTCGGATGAAAATTCGATAAAACCTTGGACCGCGTGAAAGAAATGGTACTCGAGTTTAAAAAGCTGCTGCGCGTTGCTTCTTTCCGCTTGTATCGCGGGGACGCGGCCGCGGAGGGTTTTCCCTGGAGTATATCCGGTTCCGGGGGGCTGACGTGGCCGGTGGAAGGTGGCGCGTTCCGTTATGGAGACTATCGAGGGAACGAGGATCGCTCGGGTTAAGAATATCGACTGGTCGGATGAAGTTCTTGCGCGTTGTTCCGCGGCAACGGGTCCGATCGTCCCGCGAGACGTAACATGCGCCATATTTTGCTCGGGAACGAGAGCAACGTTTAGGTTTTTTTCTCGGCGAAGGTGGAACGGGGCAGGAGGAACGGAGAACGCGGATCGCAACCGGCTCTCGACGTCCCTGCCCGCAAGCGCATTTCGATCTCTCCGCTTCGCGAGTTTCTCGAGAATTCTTGTCCGCGCATCGAACGTTCTTGTCCGCGCTGTTATAGTCGTCGTCCGAGGCTGGAATCCTCGCCCAAATGACGATGTCACCGGTGCACGACTGTCCGCCCGTATTACCACGGAACTCCTCTTCTTTTTCTCCCGGTTCGTGCGGAACGAAAAGCAGGAGCATCGCTGGCCGCACCAGCGACGTACACGGGCGCGAGCAACCGTCCTTAACGGAATTATTGCCATTAAGGTCGTTGCATTCCCGAGAGGCCGTCGTGTACGCGCCCCGGCATCCTACCGACGCAGAACTAATGATCTTAATTAACGTTTCGTAACGAAGGTCGCTCGGACTCTACTCCCGCCTCTCCCTCCCCTTCTTTCCACCCTTCGCTCCTCGACGTCGCCGGTTTCCCTTCGTACCCCATTCCCCCCGTCGCTCTTCTTTCCGCAATTTTTTACGTCGAACCCCTTAGTCTTGGTCCGTCGTTCGTCGTCCGTCGTTCTTGCTCCTCTTCTTTCTGCTCCCGAAGGAGAGCACTCCGCGGTTCCCACTGTCCTCCTCTCCTCCTTTTGCCTTCGTCCGTTCGTCCTGTCCGTTTCTGGCTTGTTCTTTACTCGTCCCCGTAGACCGTGTCTCGTCCCTGGTAACCTGCCACGATGAGTACACACAATGGCTGGGAGATTTAATTATAGTAATGGCCTCGCCGCGGTTCACTTGCCGCGCCCGTGTCCCCTCGTGCTTTTTGGTAGCCGGCGATCAGCTTGTCCTTCGAAAAACCGTATACACGTCGTCTCGATCCGAGAAGATCCTGCTCGCTCATCCGATACCTTCTCCGCAGGACCGTTGGAAATCAGGTGGTGATGGATCCGATGCTCATCTGCAAAAAGACCAGGAGACTGAAGGGCAAGATGGCGGACATCTGTCGCAAGGAGCCCTCGCTGCTCAAGGAAATCGCGAGAGGCGTTCAGGTGGGGACGAAA
>NW_016908877.1:437970-441353 GCF_001483705.2 Eufriesea mexicana | reverse complement strand
GAGTGTCAGTACCAGTTTCGAAATCGCAGATGGAACTGCACCACCATCAGGAGGTCTCTCAGGAAGATCCTCTTACGCGGTGAGTAAAGTCCTATCCTCCTCGTCGCGTTTCCTCGCCATTTCCTCGACGTTGATCGCTCCATCGCAGTCGGATCCCTTATCGATCCGCGATCCGCGTCACTCGAGTTACCGACTCGAACGCGCGCCATTACTTTCAAATTAACCTCGATGAGGCTATCGCGAGCGAGGGAAAGCGGTCTGGCCGGGCGGTTTTTGTCGACGCAGTTGCGTAACAGCCGGTTCCATTAATCACGGAAATTATTTACGCACACGTCGCAGTTGTCGCGGTAAACGTTGCTCCTCCGAGTCCCTCGCGATATAAACGTGTCCCTGCTCTCCTCTCCTCTCCTCTCCTCTCCTCTCCTCTCCTCTCCGTCTCTAACTGGCACGCGTTTTACGAGTTTCCTTCGCGATCGGTCGCGTTGGATTTAACGACCGGATTTACCATTCGTCTCGCGAGACTTTTTCGCGTGACTTCTTCATCGAAAGCACCCCACGGGTAGGGAGAATTGTCGCGATTGGATGCCGATGGGATGCCGATTTCGGAACCTCCGATCGGCGCGGTAAATGGAACAAACGGAGCCGTGTATCAGGGTCGAGCTCGTGTCCGTAGAAAAATTCTCACGCGGTTGAGTTAGCGTGCGCATCGAAGAGGAGACGGAGAGGAGAGCGAACCTGTCCGCGTGGCTCGCTTAGTTACCCGTCCGATGTATTAATTCCGGGTGATCGAGCACGACAACTAAATCGAAGACAGCGTGTCCAATAGGCCGGACTGCGCTCTAGGCCGCGCTATCAGATCGGTACCTTTTGGTAGCCTGACAGATCGACACTGTTCGTCGGATATTAGTGGCAATATGTTCCCTTAATTAAAGGCTTCATTGCCAAGGAGACCGTCCTCCTCGGGGACCACTTCTCCTCTCTTTCTCTCTCCGTTCACCCACGATCCAGAGATTACACGTTCGATCGTATCGGCGGTGATTCGTGGCCGACTGGATGCGATTCGTCGGCGGATCGAGACGCGTGGATTCCGGTCCCGAGCGGACGATCGATGATCGAATTATATCCGACACTGTCGGCGATGCCTGACAATCGGTGCTCGCTCCCTCGGAGATTCCCGTGCTGCCTCGCCGTTTTATACCGTTTTATACCCGGAGCCGGTGCTCACGGCTGCGAATGAACCGGCCAACGGGTTAATTAACTCAGCCGAACGATATTCGCTGCGCGCGATGTTCCCGCCGCGAGATGGAATTCGCTAAATCGAGTTTCGATACCGCACACGGAGACGCGTGGAGCCACGTTAATATCGGGGAACTACCGGCGGCCGATCGGCAGGGAGCTGCAACCGGATGGGCCGAAAAAGGATCTAATTTGCGTTTCAGCTGGCACTTACGAGCTTGCCTCACCCCATAAAAACGATACCGCGTCGTAAAGACGACAAAGTCCGATTACATTATGCTCGGTGGAGGAATCGTAAAGTTTTGGTGGCCGGCCGCGCCGTAAACGATTAACGAGCTTTCACCGTGGCCGGCTTTTTACGCGAAATTCGCCGCAATCGCGGCGCTCGTTCGCGGAACATCGTAATTACGGGTGGCACCGGTCCCACCGACACGGGTTGCGAGCGGGTCGGTAGCCGCTCCCGTTTTCCGCCGCGTTTTCGACCGAGTGCCGAGTGCGCGCGACCCAAACGGGACCGTAGGGCCCTGGTTAGGTTGAGCGGCAGGTACATAAAGCCCGGCTGCCGGGTGCATTATTGGACGGCGCGGATCGATGACAGGGGCGGCGATGTGTTAACCGGTCGTTTCGGGTGACAATCCTCGACGTGGTCGTTTATCTGCGACCCCGGGCGAGGACAGCTCACCCTGGGAAGTCCTCAGCGAGAAATATACGACTCTTTGGCCCACCCTCGACGATCCGTCAGCGCTCGCGCGTCTTTTGAAACTCCGGCTGGATATTGCCGGATATTTTGCCTACAAATCGGTCACGAGCAACCACCGTCTCTTTATCCGAGATTTATCAGCGTGGATCATGATCGACCTCGGTATTGGTCCGTTTACGCAAAGCGTGGGTATCTTCGAGCGACGATACGGGACAAACGCATTCCACCGAGGTAGTTCGTCTCTCGAAGAAGAAAGACGAGGTGCAGTGCGATGTGGGATTTTCTCGCGCGATTAACAACGGCAAGGGATCGCGATGGGAGGTCGCGAGCAGGGCGGGGTGAATCGGAGGCGTCGATAGCGGAGGGAAAAAAGAGAGAAAAATGGACGGGAGCGTATCGAACGGTCGCTTATCCGTCGATCCTGTCGGCGAGGTGGATCGGAGCGAGGAAAAATTCCTAACGGGCGAGCACGGAGGGAAAAAGCGAGGAGGAAGGCACGCTACCGGCGGCGCCTATCTTAATTCTCGATTGACGTTTATTTATCTGGCGACGTTTAATTTTTATGGGCGCGATCTGGCCGATAGGTTAGCCTCGCAGGTAGCTCCAGCTGTGTGGTCCGAGTCCAGAAGAGATGCCCGGAGTCGGACTGGTAGAACATTCGTGGACGAGCAGCACCTCTTAATTGAGGGGTGCCGCGTGTCGCGATAAGAGGAACACGGGCGTCAAAAACCCGTGGAAAGAGCTACCAGGGGAAAGGAAAGGAGGAAGGAATTTATTGTGCTGCCACGGCGCGTTCGTTCGGTATCCGAAGGCAAGGATTCAGCGTGGCTACGATCCCCGGATCCTCGTCTCGATACCGTGTGCCCCTGTCTCGACCAAATTAAGAGAGTGGTTTTCTTCGTTCACCGGGATTCCGTAGAGTATTACTCGGCTACGGAGGAAACGGCTCTCTAAAAGCGGCTTCCTCGAATCAACAAATTGCTCTTTCTTCTCCACGAGATCGGGAGGCGGAGCCGGCAGCGGGACGATTTTATTCCGCCGTCCGGATCCCGAGGAGCTCCTCCGAGACGGGTGAACGACCCCCGGGGTCTCGTTCGCTCCCCCCCCCCCTCTCTCCCACGAAAATTCGTGGAATTTTTCCCCGATATCGCCAAAAATTTTACCTGCTATCGGAAAATTTTTCCCGGGCAATGGCGATGTTCGTGCTCGGAGGAACGCTCCTGCATTCGATTTCGCCTCGGAAACATTCTTTTCGCCGATGTTCCCCGGCTCTAACGAGGATGCTCACCTTGGCGCGTTAATAAACTCGAGCCTCGTCGCGCGATTATTCCGGGCCTCGTTCTCGCGGCGCTTCGTTTCGCGGTAATTACCGAGTATCTATTTCGGCTGGACGAGAAAGCACGAGGATTTTTGCGAAGCCGATCTCCGGCTCGTCGATTCGTCGTGT